>NC_071977.1:31290452-31434256 GCF_026283585.1 Hylaeus volcanicus
AATTTTAATTTCTCTATCAACAGTGCAGTAGGAGTGGTACAAAGAATGATATTTATAAAATTTGTCAACCACCTCCGAGTGGAATCTTAATTCTTCCATCGCCAGTATCTTCCACTGCTCCACCTAACAATAACGAATCGGTAGAAAATCCATAAAATCGATCCTTGCAAACCTCTATCTCCAAAGGCCTATAAAACCACCGCTTATGATTCTACATCCTATTACCTTACCTCACCCGTTATGTTTCAGTAAAACTTCCGAGCCTGAAAGCGTCAACCATCAATGTTCCCCGTCATTTTTCAACGTCCCATCGGAGCGTGGGTCCCCGTCGGCCAGCACAATTTGTCAGGTGATGTAAATTTCGCCAGTCAGAGGGCCGCGATCCACGAAGGAGAACCGAAAACCTTCGCTAGTCGTTCGCTCGCGGTGGTTAACGAAGCATCACCCTGGATTAGGCTTGCGTCAAGCCACAAAACCAGCCTCTTCTCGGGGTTCGGCGTACGATGAAGAAACGGAGGTTATTCCTGGTTGAACAAACACTGGAATGGGTCGCGTGCGCCTCCCACATATTTATAGATTTTATCTCTCTTTGACTTCGCCGAGGCGAGTAGGCGTTCGTGTACTCGCGTGCTGCGCCCCAGGGACAGGAGGAATTTTTTGGGGGGCCGGGGGACGCGGTGGTCGCTGCGAAAAATTAGAGGAAACTTCGAGAGTATCGATTGGAGAGACCGGGAAACTCCGGGGTGAAAGAAAATGGTAGGAATGTTTGGAGAAGGAAGATCATGGAGTATCGACGAACTTGGGGAAGTAAAAGGACGTTTAGTTTGATCGGAGGTTGAATCAGGTGATGATTCAAGGGTTGAACCAGTGATATAATTTTTGTTTTTAACACGGTGGGGACTTGGAGCTTCTTGATCATCTCTGAGTGGAATCTTAATTATTCTTTCAATTGTATAATACGAATGGTAGGAAGAATCTTATTTATGGAGAATTTCAACCATTTTTTAGAGGAACCTTAATTATCTTATCAACAGTACAATACCACTGGTACAGAGAATTGTATTTTTGGAGGTTTTCCTTTTCTTAAATATTTCGTGAAAATTCGTGAAAATTTCTACTTGATTTACAATTTTCTTCTATTCAAGTACCAGTCGTACTGCACCGTTGATAGAAAATTTGAAATTCCACTCAGAGGTCGTTGAAAACCTCCAAAAATATTATTCTGTGTACTAGTTGTATTTCACTGTTGATAAATAATTAAGGTTCCACTCAGAGATGGTTGAAAATCTTGAAAAATATAATTCTTCGTACCACTCGTAGGTACTGTAATGTTGATAGAAAATTTGAGATTCCACTCAGAGGTCGTTGAAAACCTTCCCAAATACAATTCTTTCTACTACCTGGATCGCATAATTCAACACTTGTCCCGATATTCAATTTGCGTAACCCAACACCTCCCCCGCTCTTCCGCCAAACTTTTCCAACGAACAAAGGTTCCCAGATTGTCGTCAGAAAGAGTAACCGTCGTTTCTCGTCGCGGAAAGTCCAGTAATTGCTGGGAGATGCCAGGAGATGTTTTCGTTGGCGAGCGAAATGGACCGATCCCGGAGGATCTATACGAAAAGTGTTCGAGGAGGTGGCGAATGGAACAGCGACACGAAAGGGTCGCGAGAGGCGAGCCGTGGAAGAAGAGCGAGCAGAACGAGAAAAGGGAAAGTAAAGGAAAAGGAAAGAGGGGAAGGAAAAAGGAGGACGAAAAGGGGGGCGAGAAGGAGCGCGATAAGAAGGGATGGAAGAGGAGGAGGGGAGGGGAATTCGTGCTGAAATAACATTGGATGACTGCGCGGTATTGTCAACCCCCGTGCTCGCCTCCGCGCTTCTCACCCTCTCGTCGTCCTCCATCTTACCCCTCCGGTTCATTCCAGTCGCGTTCTCTGTCCCCCGGAAAACGTGTCTTTATTCCCCTGGTGTCGAGGGCCTAGACCGACCTATCCTAGCCGTAGCTTAGTTCGGGGCACCAGAGTGTAGGTGCTCCCGGACAAAATAGACGGAGCCGTCAGGAGGGATGAAACAACACCCCGTTCCCACCGTTTCGTCCCTCTCCCGGTCTCTGCTTCTCTCTCTATCTCTCTATCTCTCTATCTCTCTCTCTCTCTCTCTCTCTAGTTTTCCCTCTGCGCCACAGTCTCTCTTCAGCTTCGGTCCCTTTCGCTGTCTCCTGATCCGTTCCCTAAACGCGGGCCAATAAAAACAACGCTGCGCCGCGGCGAGAGCGGAAAGATCGAGGATACCGGTGAATTATAAAAATAACAGTGCGAAACGATCGAACAATTGGCCGATTTCAGTGGCCGTTTCGTTTCTACAGTTCGTGAAGAATCCCCCCTCCCTCCCTCCCTCCCCCGTCACCCTTCCATTCAACGCCGTGACAACTGTCCCGTCCTCTCTCCCTTCGGTGTTTGTCTTTTTATTGTGAACGACCGGGGCGAAAATTGCCGGAACGAGCGTTGAATAAATAACGAGGAGCGTTTAAGAGAGGAAGGAGGAGTCTAGGCGAGGGGTTAGGATTTATTTTGCGAGTCGTGTGGCCTTTGCATTAATTATACAGGGTGTCCTGAAAATGTTAAAACTCCTTGAAAGGGGTGATTCAGGGGGTGATTCGAAACAACTTTTTCCTTAGCGAAAATGTTGTCCGAGGCTTCGTTAAGGAGATATTAAGAGAAAACTCCGGACCAATCAGAGCGCGTAGCCTACGCCTACCGCGACCGCCCACCGCCATCCTCGCGCTCTGATTGGTCGATGTTTTCCGTTAATATCTCCTCAACGAAGCCTCGGACAACATTTTCGCTAAGGAAAAACTTGTTTCAAATCACCCCCCGAACCACCCCTTTCAAGGTGTTACAACATTTTTGGGACACCCTGTATATCGTGTCCGGGTCGTTCTAAAGTAACAAAGCAACGTTATAAAAACGTAAAAACGACATTTGTCACCGTCCCCGGAACTGAATTATCTGAAATCTAAGCCCTATCGAAAGCTTTTTCTATTTTTCACGCGATCTCGGGATCTATATTTTTCGATAGATATGCATCGTGTCCTGGTCGTTCCAAAGTAACGTTTTTAATCGCCTTACCCTGGAACAAAATCGTGGCGCGTGATCGCTGACAATGGGTTTCGCGTCGTTAATCCATTCGAGAACGTGGCCAGGGATAAACAAACGGGATCGAACAATTTGTTTTTGTACGCCGCCTAAGTAGTCAACTATCTGGCACGCGAGCGTTTGCCGTGCGGCGAGTAGCGGTCGAAAGACAGCGAGCGAAAGAGACGCGACCCATAGGAGCGAGAAAAGAAGAGGGGGGTTTGGGGAGAGGGTTACATGGTTCAAAGACGAGGCGACAAAATCAATTATTTTGTTAAACAACAAGCCGTGTTGTGTTAGGTTCGCCAAAATAACCAAAACAATACCGTGGCTCGTGGTGTCCCGCGATGAGTCGGTTCATTCAGTTCTCGTCTCTTTACTGGTCCCATTCAGACATTCGACGCATACAGCGTGAGAACCGTCCGCTAGAAGTTGAGCGTGAAGGTCGACGTTGCACTGAAATTTTCGAGACGGGATAACGAGGAGTTTTACCGAGGGAAGTTTCAAGATTTCTTTATTAACACTTTACCGACCGGTGGTCGATTAATCGACCTTTTGTTCCCAACGCTCACCGACCGGTAACTGCTATGGTAACTAGCAAGGTCGACGTTGCACTGAAATTTTCGAGACGGGATAACGAGGAGTTTTACCGAGGAAGGTTTCAAGATTTCTTTATAAACACTTTACCGACCGGTGGTCGATTAATCGACTTTTTGTCCCCAACGCTCACCGACCGGTAACTGCTATGGTAACTAGCAAGTATTTGTTACTTTGAACTACCGGTCGGTAAAGTGTTAAAATAATAGAGGTTGGATGTTCGACAAAATGAACGATCGTGTTCGGTTCTCGTACATTCTAGAACTCTTTCGCTACTCGCTGCGTGGGAATTTCAAACTTACATCACGCACTCCGACAATTACAGGATGGTATTTGTATTTTTATGTTTCCACGCTCGTACATTTTGCTTACAAAAAATGCGAAAAAGAACGCCCAGGTAGTTCTGCCCTATAAAAGATTAAGCAGCGTTTGATTTGAAGATTACTTTTCAAGTCTCGAAGAGTCTTTCTTCGTGTTCGTGTTCTTATTCCGGTGTTCATGCGTAGCACACGCATCAACGATCCATGCGTACCTGTTTGATGTGACTGCCGTTAATGGCCCTCGTTTATCGATCGCTATCCATCGCCACGGATACGGTTTATCCCAGCTGATCGGACTCTCGGAAAGCCGTCGTACGTAGCGTTCACGTAGCCAACGTATGTAGAGGGAGAGCCGCAAGAACGGACACGTTGTTATTACAGATGCCACTCGTTCGGGATCCCGGGGTATATTTCAGGCACAAAGAAGCCTCCTTCCAATCCGGAAGAGTGACGCCTAATTTTCGGGATCGCGAGCCCATGGTTTTCTGAAGAACGGGCAAAGGGAACTGCAAACGGCAACGTGATAATTGGTCGTTGGAAGCTGACGAAACACAGAAACCAACCAAGGGAAACGTTTCGCTGTTAAAGGGCCGGACGGGGACGTGACTCGGCAAGTTTTTCGTTAAGGTCATCGGAGGTCACGGGAGGTCAGGCGTATCTATTTTTGTTGAATATTTCGCCATATAAAACGCTCGGGTTTTACGTACTCCGCAGTGGCGATATATTTAAGAAACGGAAAAGAATTTACGACGAATGAATAAATTCGTCCTAGACGCGACAACAACGACCGAAACCGTTCCGCAGAATTATCGATCGGAAGGTCTCGAACAAAGGCGAAGCGAAACCGTGAAATTACACTGGTTGTTCTTGGGAAACTCCAAAGAGGTACTTTTCTAGACGCGAAGGAATATCAGGAAGGGAGCGCAACGACAGAAACGAACATATTATTTATGTTATACAGGGCGGGCCACGTGACACTTCTCACGATTTCTCAAGTACATGCGATAGTCTGACAAAATGTAAATGCGACGCCTCTTTCGGAACCGCTTTTTAACCGACTTCTTCCTAGATCTCGATTCATATAAAATTACGTTTTCCGCCGCAGGTTAACGCCAATTCGAAATCTATAGCAGCGTCAAAGACGCGAGGGATACGAAACCGACGACTGACGGTGTCTTCGCGTGCTTTCCTCGCGCAGTTCGGCCATAATGGAGGAGGGAAAGAGAGAGTCGGCTCTCCGTCGCCGCCTTTTTAAAGCCAACGAAAATATTGTTTTACGTAAATACGCGTCTGCGACGAGCCACTTTTATCCTTCCCCCTTTTCACACCTTTTCAGACGGGGCGGGGGCTGCGATTGTCACCATCGTGTCGTCGAGAACTGCCAAGGTTCCGATGCAGACATTGAATTCTACTCAAGTTATTCGATGTAATTACAGGGAGTTAAAACACAAATTATTGTTCAACCCAATTCGAAATAGAAACGTCGAAACTGTACAGATATTTTAATGTATGTTTTAATACAAATCGATGACCATTTCCTAACCTATTGTCCTTAACCTATATCTAAAAATGAATTACCGTTAACTTGTAACGAGGTTTCGCGAATCATTGTGGAATAATAAATGAAACGAAAGTAGGATCGGCGGTGTCGAAGAAAATCGAGGTATTCGCGGGGTCATACACTTGAAAATGTATGAACGAATAAACGAAGAAGTGATCCATTAGGTAGAAAAACCCGGCTGACACACCCTGACGCTATCAAAACACGCCTTAAAACTTATATTCCTGCGTAACGGTCGTGGTAGTGGTGGAAAAACTGTGTACGTGAGATAAAATAACAGAGTGTAGTTAACAGGCTTGGGTAAAAATATTCACACTAGCTTCCACCTCCTCCTTCCTTCTCTTACGTTCTCTTTCTATTTTTTTTCGCTACTTCTTTCGGTAATTTTATTTTTTTTTTTTCGTTGCGATCGTTTGATTAGTCAAAAATCACCATTCGTTGGTGACTAATCGCTCTCGTATTTAATTTTGCATTAATATATTCGTACACTCGTTCGATTCATGGACGCAGCTACGCTATAACCATCTAGCGGTGAATAGGTCGAACTAATTTTTCAATGTACCCCTTTATTAACCCCCGTAATATCCAATTTTCCTTGTAATTAACACAACATAAAATTAAATAATAAGTGTGCGAAATAATAAAATAGTAAGCGCGTGTGTAATTACGTCAAATTTATCATTTTTGTGAGTAGTTATGTAATGCAGCGATAATTATCGACTCTGTAATTGGTGGCGCCATCTAGCAGTAGCAACGGGGACTATTTTCTCTACGAACTTGGACGTTTTCTCACCGATGGCGCCACTGGTTCGTTACCGACGTCACAGGCAACGTCATTAGTTGACCAAAGGAAAATGGCTGAAGGACTTTTGAAGATTGATAACCCTTCTGCTCTGTTCTACTCTTTTTTTGTCTATAAACACATAGCGTGATTCAATGATTGTGACTGAATGCACAAATTGTTTAGATTTGTATTCGAAGAGTAAAAATAAATTGTGATTGGTTGGACCTTCGCCAATGAAGGAGTATCTATAGGATTTAAACCATTTAACACGTGAGAGAAGCTTCTCTAAGTATACATCGGTGTCAAATGATGTGCACGTAATTTCTGTTTGTGTGAACAAGTAATGCAAAATTTAATAAAATATCCGAAACGACAGTATGTCGAATCACGAAGGGTTTTTGGTTCCTTATTTAAATGCAATTCGAAGAACACAGTGTCCGGATATATCAGTTTTAGTAATGAGATGAACAGGTTATGTTTCCCGGCATCTCATCCAGTTAGTAATTATTTTATTTAATTTCAGTATCTCAACTCACCGGCAATTGTGCTATGTAATCACTAAAAAGATTTCTATTTCAGCTTTGCGTAAAATTACACGAAAAATTGGGCACATTACAATCGTTACTTTTCAAAAATGATCCTTTTAGGGTCTACTGTTTGCCAATGTTGTGCAATACGAGAAGTTTTAGCACAACTCCACGATTATCGAATAAAAGCAAAAATAGCGAAGAATCTTCCGATAAGTCTAGAAAAGATTCCGGCAAGAATCCTAAAACACCTAAGGAAATGTATATACTAGTGATAAAATTTACTTTCCTAGTTTTCAGTATAATTTTCATTTACGACTTCCTAAATCGAATTCAGAGGGGACAGGTTCGTTTTTATAAATGCATGATCCATTCCTACGACGTTATTTCCATAAGTCTAATTAACGCATATTAGTTGAATAGGTTTGTGTGGGATGATTTTGTAAACGAGATGCTTCTAAAGGGAGAAGTTGAACAAATTACTATTTCTGATCCTTTAATATCAATCATTCTTCGACCAGGGGCTATTTATAAAGGAAACAAAATGATCAATACAAGTTTTCTCGTACATGATTCTCATTATGCTAAAATTCTCGAAGATAAAATTAGAGAAGTAGAAAGGGCAGTTGGTATCAAAGCAGGTACAAATGACTAAGTGTATTTAATAATAGATTCTGGCATAGACTATGACGATCACACTGTATCCTAATTTTTCAGAGGATGGAGTTCCAATTAAGTACACTTATAGAGGCAATGGATTGTCTACTTTCATAATGATTAATTTGATGCTAATTGGCTATATGTTGTTGAGGAGAGTAGCACGTCAAAATTTCCCAAATCCAATGGATTTCATTACTCAAAAAACGAAAGCAAAATTTACATTGGTAGAGCCTTTTTCTGGTAAGGGTGTACGATTTGAAGATGTAGCTGGTTTAAGGGAAGCCAAAGTAGAAGTTATGGAATTTGTGGATTATCTTAAGCATCCCGAACGATACAAGAAACTCGGTGCCAAGGTACCCAAAGGTATTTTCAAATTTTTAGTTTGAACATTTTTAATTCGTGATGCCTTTCTCTTTATGGAGTTACACTCTTAGCTGTTACTAATTCAAATTGTCTTTAGGCGCTTTACTCTTAGGACCACCAGGATGTGGCAAAACACTTTTGGCTAAAGCCGTCGCAACCGAATCGAATGTTCCGTTTTTATCCATGAATGGGTCCGAATTTATTGAAATGTTGGGTGGATTAGGTGCTGCACGTGTAAGGGATTTATTTTCAGAAGCTAAAAAGAGGTTAACCGCTTTCTTCATTTTTTTAAAAAAGAATGCTACTCTTCGAAATGTTTCTTTATTCGTTTCCGTTTCACCTATATTGCAGATCCCCTAGCATTATATACATTGATGAAATCGATGCAGTGGGCAAAAAACGATCAGAAGAGAATGCCAGCTTCACTAACAATGAATCCGAACAAACATTGAATCAACTTTTAGTAGAAATGGATGGAATGAAAAGTGCAGAGGATGTTATAATTTTAGCTTCAACAAATAGGGCTGATGTCCTGGATAAAGCCTTACTGAGACCTGGTAGATTTGACAGACACATTTTAATCGATCTTCCTACCGTGGAAGAGAGGAAACAAATTTTTGAATACCATCTTAAATCGTTATCGCTGGATGGCAAACCAGATCGATATTCTGGGTATTTAGCTTACCTTACTCCTGGTTTCAGTGGTATTGTATACAATTATTAGCAGTGAATTCTGAGGATGTGCCTTTCGATTCTAGCTTGATTATTAAGTAACGTGTTTGCAGGCGCGGACATTGCAAATGTGTGCAACGAGGCTGCATTGCATGCGGCGAGAGTTAAAAAAAAATCAGTAGACGGCAGCGATCTTTTGTACGCGATCGATCGAACGATAGGTGGTATAACGAAGAAAACCAATACGCTAACATCTTCCACGAAGAAAGTTGTTGCTTATCACGAAGCTGGTCACGCTTTAGTAGGATGGTTATTGGAACACACGGATGCTTTGCTTAAAGTAACGATAGTCCCGAGAACAAATTTGAGTTTGGGTTTTGCTCAGTACACACAGTCGGATCAGAAACTCCACAGCAAAGAAGAACTTTTCCAAAAGATATGCATGATGTTAGGCGGTAGAGTTGCGGAGAGCATAACGTTCAATCAAGTTTCAACAGGGGCAGAGAATGACTTACAAAAAGTAACAAAAATAGCGTACCATCAAGTTCAACAATATGGAATGAGTGAAAATGTAGGTTTAATTTCTTTCAACGAAGAAGCAACAAGCACGGTAAGATACACAATATACAGGGTGAAACATTTAGGTTAGGATAGTCAAAGACATTGTTGATTTATCTTCTCTTTCTTTTAGCGTACCAAAAAATTGTATAGTAAAAAAATGGCGAATTTAATGGATGCTGAGGTACGAAAGATAATAACAGATGCGTATAAAACGACTGAGAAGTTACTGTTAGACAACAAGCACAAATTAAAATTGGTGTGTACGATGGTAGTTTAGAAAGTCAATATGTATTTGAATGTCTAATACCTTTTGTGACTTTTCATTACGAACATTTATAGCTTGCCGAAGCGCTTCTGGAGAAAGAAACATTAACATATGATGACGTAGAAAAATTACTCGGCCCTCCTCCATTTGGAAAGAAACGTCTTGTTGAACCGGCTGAATTCATCGCAGATATAGAACCACCAGTGCCGGAACCAACGGCATCAGAACCAACAGCATCGTAGCATATTTCAATGAATACTTATACCATACGAACTAGTAACGAAAGAAATGATTGATACTACGGGGATTGTTATATTATCTTCCGTAAAACGATAATTTCTCAAAAAATATATGAATACTTTTTTTGCAGTGGGCACAACAAAATAAAAGGTTCGTAACTTTATTTAGTAATTAAATATCTTTTCGTGAGTGTAGATAATGAAGAAAAAAAACACGTAAATAGATTATTAAATAAAAGGAATATATCTGTTATATCTTTTCCATTTATATTTCGTCATTCTTCACAAAACGTACCAAGAGTACTTTTGTGCGATGTATAACATATAGTTCTCGATATCATAATAAAATTTGCACAACTTTTTTTAAGAATAACGCAAAAGTAATATTTCGTAACAATGGATACAAAGAAAATAAACAATAACTTCTTAGTTCTATCAAGAGGTCCTTTAAAGGATGTTTGAAAAAGTTCTTAAAGGATATATAGCGATTCAAAAGAATGAACTTAATGATACGTTAGATATCGACATAGTACATTAGGACAATTGTCACTGACTCAAATCAACGAAGACAGTTTTGGTTTGTGCATTCCTAGTCTTTCGAGTACAGCTTCGATATGGTTACCACATTTATTAATAAAATCACACAGAAAGAATGTCTTCCAGGCGGTCTAACGTACGTTCTACTTGTATTCCGCCCCAAGACACCCTCCCACATTGCTCACAGATATAAAAAGTTTGTACAGTTCGTAGTACCTGAATGGGAACTCTTTCAAGCTGTATCCTCGCACCATGTATAGTGGAGCATTGATGAACATTAACAGAATTAACACTAAGCGTCCACGTTCTATCCTCGATATGATGTCTACCAGATGTGTCACGATTACTTAAATCCGCCATACAACTATCTGGAGCACGGCTTTGACAGTTGAATCGCAACCTAGGGAAGTTGAACAATTATAAAAATTCATTAGTATACTCGACCCTCTTAAATCGTTATATTTAACAATTAAAAAATATATATATGTGTGTGTCTGTATAGATATACATATACAATGAACCTTTGAGAAAGCTTGTCCATCGTCTGTTTCGAAACTTCCGTAAATTTATCGGAATTACAAGACTGACATCGACTAAAAACATCTCTTCTGGTGATCTTAACACCATAATGATTTATCACCTCTCGTAATTGAAAATCAGGAGCATCAGCCAATACTACGTATATTTTTCCAGGCGGCAGATATTTCGAAAACTGTAATACAGTTTAAATGCCTAATAAACGATGATTGTATTGGCGAAATAATTTGAGAACCTAAATGTAGAATCTTACTAGTAGGTAATTTAAACGACGAGTTAGAAGTATTCTATTTTCTTCCGATGCCATACTTGCAGACAAAGATCCATTTCGATCGCCAGGATAATGGAGACAATCACATCCACACATTCGTAATTTGCCGGTTAACGGACCTAACATTGAATCACAAACTACGCGCCATTTGTGAGCCTCTGGCTGATTCTGACCAAACCTGGCCATTTCTGGCTGATTCTGATCAAACCTGGTCATTTCTAACCGATTCTGACCAAACCTGGTTATTTCTGGCTTATACTTCTGTATCGAATTTTCATTGTTAAACCCTTGTACGTGTTCTGATTTTCGATTTGGTCGATTTCTTTGGAAATCAGATTGTTTATCGAACTTTACTTTTCCGTTCATCGATCTATGAAGCTGTAGCAAAATATGTATAAAGTATAAACACGTGTAGCTGACTGTTAACATTTTACCTCCTTACAGAGTAACGAATAAAGACATATGCTTGCCTTATGCATAGGTTTCTTCGTGTTTTTTTTCGGCAATATTTTTTTAATTTGCTGCATTTCAGCACAAATATCCGGAAACGGTATGTCTAGATTATCACATTGATCTCTCAAAACGGAAAATACTTCTAACAAGCAGTATGCATCTAAAGCTGTAAGAATGATATTTTAATTGTATTTGATTTTCATACATTTTAAATATTTAAATACTTAGAAGAATCAATTACAAACCTGCATACATTATTTGATTCTCTCTCAGAGGTCTTTGCTCCCAATTTGAAAACTGATCGGACTTATTTAGTCTGTTGCCAAGACAAAGTTCCACGAGTTTACTTAAACTTTTTTTGGTGACATTGTTATCACCTTCATATGGAAATACAAATTTGTAATCTCCTACTAATTTTTTCCACAATTCTACGATATCCAAGTAGCCTTCCCCATATGTTTTTACGTTTTTCAACACAGGCAGTGTATTGTGCATGACTGTCATATCATGAGATATACCAAATCCTATATCACGAAATTATTTAAATATCTAGTTTTTCTTATTAAAAAATAAGAATACCCTTAATACAGTGATCTCGATTAATTTAATTTCGAGTTGTACTACATTAGAGCAGTTTTTTTACTAATTGACACTTACCGAGTTTTAATATACTTTTATTTTCAAAAAGAGTTAAAGCTAACTCAGTCCATAAGTTTTCCGATTTGGTTCCCATAGTCGTTACATCTAAGATGTATACGTTTGTGTCAGTAGCGATTTGAATCAATGCCAATTCAGTCTGTTTCGTACCTAATAAATCAATAAAAATATTGTGATTACTTTTTACTTTGAGTTTCATTACTAACAAGATATAATTAAAAATATTACCGAAGTTCGGTTTCCATTCGGAATCGATACCAACTATACGGACACCCCTAAGTCCATTATCAAGAAAGTCTTCGAAACTTCTCTCATTGTTTACGACTTGAATAGATTCTCTGGGTAACTTTAATTCATGGTAATTCGCGAAATCGTCAGAGTCTTCCCAATCGTTCTCATCTATTCTGCTTGTGGAAGCTCCATCATTTATTCCTACACGGCATAATTTTATAAAATCGTACACGATCAACTAAGAAAAATTGAAATACGAAGAATGACCATTACTTCTAGTTTCACTTAGCTCAGCTTCATATGCAATTGCCCAGGGCCACTGTTCTTTAGGTATATCAAAGTGTCTAGCCCAATATAAGCCTTCTTTAGCATCCTTTACATTTATCAACATTCTTATCATGTCGAGTTGTACTTGTCTATCGTTTCCCACTGCCTCTTGGGCCATTTCCCTCCAACTTGCAGTACCTTGATTAAAAAATAATCGACGTTTCGTTTACAATGTTTAAAGACTGTTCTATTGTTTAAGGTAGTGATTCTCAAACTCAAGATTTGCAATTTTATTTAAAAAATAGTATTAATTTCATTCGAATAAGTCTATCAAAAATTCTTGTTATATTTATTGAATACACGGGAAAGTAAAGTTTGAGAAACACTGGTTTAAGAAACGTTCGTACTAAAAGAGCCATCGTTATAACGTTTATGTATAAGGAAGTGTACAGTGCCTTCGCTTCGTTTCTTATTTAAATTATGGTAATTTTCAAGTGGAAGATTGTACATTTTGACGAATCGTCCTACCAGCTTCGTCATTGGTTTTGTATGCGACGTCGACATTTTGACATCTGGTATCTGTTTTTTTCTATAATAAGTGAAGAATACTATTATGCTTGTTCCTCTTCAGTGAATCATCGAAACTTACTGAATTATTGAATTCAATTTCGTATGCATGTTACTATCCGGAGATAGTAAATTGTCCAGGTACTGGACTAAAGCATTCTGCATTTCTGGACAATCTGCTAAAAACTCTTCCACAATTGCTAGTTTGTTTTGCAAAATAAGTGGTAACAATAATGATTCAATATCATCAAAATAATTTTGCAATTCCAGCATAACTGCATACTGTGCTGCTTCTTTATACTTTTTTTCTTGAACCATTTGCTGGAAGGATATAGATATTATATCCTGTTTAATTATGATGCATTAAATTGCTTGTATTGTAATTATACCTCTATTATTTGAATGAAGTCTTCTTTATGCTCTATAAAGTCATATGTTTCTGCAACCAATTTGATAAATTGCATATTTGTTTGCTTACTAATTAATTTAAATGTCGCTATTTTTAGATCAAGCACCAAAAAATGCTTATACATGTCTTTTCGTGGTTTTAACCATTTTGCATACTCTTCTATGACTGTAATATAATGTGGATTATTAAATTAACTATTGTAGTATCGAGACAGCAATGTTTCTATGTATTAATTGGTAAGCTTTGCTTGTTGAATGAATAATGTATATAAGAATTGCCATAAAAATTAAACCTGTAAATGCTAACGAGGAGTTCAATTTCATGTGTTTAAAATCTGTAGTGTTTACTAATATTCTTATCGTGCATAAATATGGGTTTGACGCGCTTTCAAAATAATCTGTCAAGAATTTGGTTACACCGTCACACTTTTTCCCTGTAAAAATATGCGACAAATAAAGCATTGAAAATAAAGAAACCATAATAATAATAACAATACAGTAAAACGTTGAATATCCAAATAACAATTAATGGAATACAAACTACGACAAATGTTCATAAAAGTACAAAACCAAGATAAACATGCATCTTTCAAGATCAGTTTTCTTTATATTCTTTTTCTATTCGATAATTGCAACTTTGGTCTTTTGTACTGATCATCAAAAAGAATTTGTCGTCCTGTTAGTTTGAATAATTAACGTTTTGCTGGATTAACATTGTCATAATACGAATTATACTTACACAATTGCCATATATGATTTAGCGATTTTAACCATTCTTTCGTGACCTCATCTATAGATGAGAAAAATATTAATTCATCATTGTCGCTATCATTTGTCGAAAACTTTGGAAAATCCTCCTTCAAAGTTTGAACTTCGTTTGCTAATTCGCCCATGATATATCAGTGCTCCCGGCTCCGTTACGCGTACTGAAAGTGTTTGATCGTGTTCTTATAGATTTTTACGGATTGTTACGTTTTGAAAATAATTGAAGGGGCTCGATTTAACAATCTTTCACACGAAGATCAACTGAACGTGTTTTGTTGTAACTTGACAATCTGGGTAAAACGATTTATGGAAAAGGAAAGCCACACCATCCAGAACTTCCAATATTAGGCAAAACGTAACACTTAAATTCCCTAGGCATTCAACTTGTCGATTACCAATTTGCGAAAACGAGACTAGAGATAATTAGTTTGTCTTATCATTCGTACGATCGTCTTCTGAGAAATGTCTAAAAAGACTAATGAAAATGCAAATGGATCAAACATCAGACTGTGGACAGGGAAAATTGATACATATTTCGAAACAATATAACGCAGTTCCGGCGATGTTCTCTGTTGATTTCGAAATTGATTATTTTAGAACACACGATCAATTTAACCAAAATACAGGATCTTCTTTTTTTTTTAAACATTATATACTTTTGTTTTTTCTTAATTTAAGTTTAGCAATCTCATAACACATTTTCCTTTCTATATATATATTTTTCATTTCCTATATAGCGAACTAATTGAATTGAATTGAAATACTCGGACTGTTTACCCCATTATACATATTTACATGATTATACTAATTGTCTGAATACATTACAATTATTATCTCTTATAGGTTAATTTAATTTCTGTCTTGTTAACAATATATATATATACTTTTTTTTCTTTTTTTTAGCGAACTACTTTTTCGGAGTTTGGTCAGCCCCTCGAATAGTTCCAGCTGCCATCGCTAGATGGCTTCATTTATACTGTCTTTTACCGACATGATGGTAATTTACCAACATGATGGTAATTTACCAACATGATGGTAATTTACCAACAGGTGTCGGTAA
The DNA here is from genome assembly GCF_026283585.1 of Hylaeus volcanicus. Classification (NCBI taxonomy): domain Eukaryota; kingdom Metazoa; phylum Arthropoda; class Insecta; order Hymenoptera; family Colletidae; genus Hylaeus; species Hylaeus volcanicus. Next base: position 31,305,889 of record NC_071977.1, read on the forward strand.
ATACCTTTAAAATAACGCCATCTAGCAGTGAAAATAGAAACTAATCGAGGACAAACTTGGGCATTTTCCCGATAGAGGCGCTGACCAAACTCCGAAATTAGTTCGTTAGCTTGACCGCTAGGTGGCAAATAACATGAAAGTGAAAATTAATCCGTATTTTAGGCTACAATTCTTCCCTTATTAAAAAAATATTCCTTGTAATATTACTGCGCTTTAGAAACGTTAGCCCGCCATATACGATATGTTGCAGATCTAGCAACGCTAAATTAATTTGAATGCAAACATAAATGATATTTTTCGAAATGTAGCTTCATTCCGTATAACGATGAACATCGACAAATACGATGTACAAAGATAAACGTCGAATACGACTAACCAAGAATTCATGTTACTTGTGTAACCACATCTCTTTAGTCGCATAATGAAAATAAATATTCTTAAAATACGAATCTGATATAGATAATGTTTCAAGCTGTTGTAAACATTATCCAATGCACCGGGGCGCAGACTCGCAGTGGAGCAGCAGACAACTCCGTGACGTGAGTGTGTCACTGGGTTAAAAATGTTTCGCACTATTATGTTTTCGCGTAAGTTTCTTCGCAATTTGTCTTTAAAAGCCTTTCAATCACTCCTATCAGTTACAAAAATATTCCTATAAAACGTTTAACTGAAACATACTATTCTTTATTTTTGTTCAGTTCTATCGTGACATACATATATATTCTTTTTACATGTTTCGCCGTGTATCTATTTTATGCCTAATTCTACCTAACAGTTCACATTGCATAAGATGCGGCAACTTAAATGGACTAAATTAAATTAATTTTTTTGCTACTCTTAGTATGGACTACTGTATCAAGTTACATTGCAGAGTGTTTCATAACCTCGCGAATTAAAATGAACCGAACGAATATTTGGCAAATATAATACTCGATGCTCGAATACTAATAAAGAAACTTAGATGCTCGGTATTGACAAAAATGAACAATTACCGAGTAAAACTTGGTAGTCAAAATGAATAAACATTTTCAATTTGGTTTCCAGCCACCATGAATCAGGGCCTGGCATCCCTGATACGCGCTAACATAGGGACGTCAGGATGTTCAGCGTCTTCGGAGATCCAAGTCCAGAATGCGAGCACAACTCCAGCCAAAATTGAAAGGAAACCTTATAGTCCTTTCCAAAATACTAACAGCATGGGAGAGTACGTAGTAGCACGATTAGATGATCTGTTAAACTGGGGTCGTAAGGGATCTATATGGCCAATGACATTCGGTCTGGCCTGTTGTGCTGTTGAAATGATGCACATTGCTGCTCCAAGATACGACATGGATAGATATGGAGTGGTATTCAGAGCTTCCCCGAGGCAATCGGATGTTATTATAGTAGCTGGCACGCTTACGAACAAAATGGCTCCAGCATTGAGGAGAATATACGATCAAATGCCTGAACCACGATGGGTTATTTCTATGGGGAGCTGTGCCAATGGAGGTGGATATTACCATTACAGTTATTCTGTTGTGAGAGGATGTGACAGAATTATACCTGTGGACATATACGTACCAGGTAAAATATGCATTCTATATTTTTGTGCAACCATTTGTTTCTGAAAAAATTCATACTTGTATTTATGCACATATTTAGGATGTCCCCCAACGGCAGAAGCTCTAATGTACGGTATCCTTCAATTACAAAAGAAGGTCAAACATATGAAAACGGTGCAAGTTTGGTACAGGAAGTAATAAATACCTGATAATTGTAGTAATTTATGTATAAATAATTTTATTACAATATGAAATATAGTAAGGTAATAAATGAAACCACGAATTATTTTAAATAACGATTAAAAGTGATACTTGCTTCTTGAAATGACTTAATTTATTATGTAACCATATTTATGTCTAAAGGTTTCTTTTCATTTCTTATCAATTTTGTCATTATTTACAACCATTGAAAGCTATTTGTAAATACTATGAATAAAAAAAACTCAAAAGTGATAATATTAGTTCCAACAATATAATTTCCTTGGTCATGAATATATCATTACACAAAAAACAGTAGAACATTTTTACAGACATGTAATTCGTTATATTTTTCTCTGTTTTACTCTTTATTATCTTTACTATTTAAATTATGTACAACATCTTAATTTAAACAAAGCAAAGAGTTAGACGGAATATCTTTGCCACTTAGCTTACCACATATTAAGGCCCCTTTAGTTTTTTCTTTATATATTGCTCTATCTAATACTACGTACGATTGCGTTTTATTTTAATTATACATTACATACATACACTGTTTAATAAAAACACAACAATCGACACGTACCGTACGACACGATACGTACGACTTTTTTTTTCGAAACATCCTGCAACCTGTTGTACCTACTATTTCATCTTTCCATATACAAGAGTACACTTTTACGGATATACTGTATTTTTGTCGTATCCACAGCCCAAATTTTAAACGTCTACATTGGTCATTGAATGAGCCCTGTATGTCAGACATATAATCGATAACCTGTTGATAATTTACTGTAACATTTTTTTAATGATTCGCATCTCTTACGCAAGACGTTTTGAAACTTGTTTGAGTTTGACTTTTCGGATAAGTGTTCGACATATTTACGCGTATCGTATTTTCGTGCTGTAATAAATTTGATCAGTCTCAGTTCGAAGCCTAATCGAAGACATACTTGCCAATGCGTTAAACCTAAAGACGTGCCACTTAAAAATTGAAAAAAATATTTTAATACAGTCAACGTACAACGTAAAATATTAATATTACTCTTTTTATCTACTTTTTCGGGATATCGTACACAGATACATCTTTCGTAGAGAGCAACCGAGACGTAGAAAAAAAACCAAGTGATGAAAGTTATCTTTCGTAGAAAACGCAATTTCTCAACATTCGTCGACATATGTTCAAATATACTCTTTGATATAAGTAAGATGAACGTGTATCCCTAACTCTTGTTACAACGAAATTTAGGTTTACAATATAAATTAAAGATAAAATTGCATTAAAAATAAAGTCTTTGTGCGATGATGTGATGAATACGTTGAAGAAATGCGCCTACATTTTCATGCGCTACTCCGGGCTATAGTTTGTTTTCTCGTTTTTTTTCTGCTTTGTAAATGTACACTTACGGAAAAAAAACGCGTTTCAGATAATTTACAATGTACAAAATAATAAAATATATCAAAGTTCTGTACATATGTTCACCTTTTGCGTCCCTCCGTGACATAGAAAACAGCTACGATAAGTTGTTTGTACAAACCTATACATATATAACCTTTATACAGAGATGGGCATTATTCGAATAAATTACCCGAATAGTCGTTATTCGCATTGCTTGTCGGTGATAAATCAAGGTTTCACTGAATAATTTTCACTTTTTTTTTCTTAATAAAAAGACTCCCAAATAAATCTTAACGCAATAAAGAACCCACGTATAAACTTTTATTCGGATAAAACTTTATTCGTGCCTCGCGAATAAAAATTTACCCACTCTGTCTTCGTAAACTTCGCAAACGTTTAAAAATATTCGAATGACAAACAGCATGTTTGGATATCGATCAATACCCATGCTAAACAATTAAATTTATTCTCGCAATACGATAATCGATTTTATTCACCGTTTAAAGAGCTCATGTGCTCCTCTCTCTATCAATACGTCGCATTTTATTTTTCATTCTGCACTTGGACAACGCGATTGTACAAACCTAGTATATTTTCTGTACTTCGTCAAATATTTTACAAATTTCGAATACGTAAAGTATAGGAGTTCTTGATATTATTAAAGAATGGCTTGCGACGTGGAAGGTGGCGGATTACTTGGTAAGGCAGGCACGGGTCCATCGGTCCACTGTATGAGAGAATGCTCGCCCATTTGTGTACTTTGAAAGTGATCTTTCAAGAGCGTTTGCGAGAAACTGCAGTGCATTTGATATGCTTCGCTTTCGCGATTCGGATCTCCACAAATTCTGTAAAGATCTGAAACAGATGTTTCTTAATAAAAAAAATGCGTGCCTTCTTTTGATAAGTAATTTAAAATCGAGTTGTACCTTTGAGTATAGCGGTAGCCCATAATTGTACGTGAACATCAGGTATTTTAGAAGCTAACTGCATCGCAGGTGTAACCATGTTCATAGATTCTCTGCTATTCCCTAAAGAAAGAAATATGTGTCCTAAAAGTACGAGGCTACACGAAGTGAGTCTGTTCAAATCTTCGGAGTTAGCCATCTTCAATGTTTCCCTGAGGTATCTCCTACGAAACGTATCGATACATTTAGTAATTTATAGCGTATAACAAAGCGTTAAATCAATATATCGATTCATACTTTGCTTCATTGTATCTAGCTCCAAAAAACGCTTGCAATCCCTGCACGTAATATGCTGCTGCTCTCAAAGAATGCGAATGAGACGGTAAGGATTCAGGATTAATTCGTTCGAGTAATGCGCCTAATTCCGCATCCCTTTTAGTTCTAAGATATACTATCGCCAGGTTTAAATTCGCAAATGTCCAAAGTTCTCTTTCTTGCGACGTCTGTTGAAGGAAACAAATTGTACATCATTACAAAAGCAAAAAAAATATAATTTAGATAAATAATTTTCATATTTCCATCGTCTTACTCTGAGAGCAGCCGTGAATTGAGCTTCCGCAGCTTCCATGCAATTCATTGACATCGCGTATAATCCTAACAAAGCGTGCAATTGTGGTCTATGACCTTGAAGTAACCTTGGCTGTCTCCTACAAAGCTGGCAAGCTTGAGAAATTTCTGCGAGAGCCACGCTCTTATTTCCCATCACGAGCCGACACATCACTATATGTTCCAACAACATTAGTTGAAAAACGGATAGTATAGGTTTGTTGTCTACAACTATAAAATAATACAGTTATTGCATTAACCATGACATGTTGACGAAATAACGGAAAAACATTACGCTATATTTACTTTTGAGTTTTTCAATTTGAGTTAACGCTTTGTCTGTATATTTTTGAGCCTTTTCCATGTAACCGGCTTGCATAGAATGCATAACTGTTACTAGATAAACCAAAACGTATAAATGGTCCTTTGGCATCCATATAAACATATCCCCGATATTCGAACCAGTGACTATTTCATCCGCCGGCCAACTCGGAGACATTATAGTCTGTATACTCTGTTGTAATTGTTTTAAACAAGGCTTCACGCTTTTGACCTACAGCAAAGTATACACGAAAATTTTTTTTACATTAATTTACCAAACAAAATACAAAATTCATATATAATAAACAATTTCGCGCTTACCTGACCTGCCATCAAGTAATGACAAACTTGTAGTACCAAAAAATATACTTTTAAATATTCTTTTTGGTGCGGGCTACCTTGCCAATTTTCGACATGGTGTCCCGCCGAGTTTAACAGGGGATGAACCTCGGTAAATTTTTTGTCTATCAATAAAAGCATACATCGACTCAGTAAGAACAGAACTCGCGTGTAACTCGCGTTGCTGATATGGGAGTAATCGACACCTACTGCGAGTAGACTACTGGCAGCGACGAAATCTTTTTCCGACGCGTGTATTTGCTGAAAAATACAAAAGATTAACCAACGTTTCTCGAGTAAATTATACTTACTAAAAATTATGTACAACTCACTGCAAGTTGGAAAATAAGTCTGCAGTGCCAATATACATTGTGCTGCGAGAGTTCGATAGCTTTCCGCAGTATCGGTTTACTGAGATTTGGTTGTTGCTGCTGTTCGTAGAGCTCTGCGACTACGCTTGCTGCTTCGAACTTAACATCATCGAAGGTGTTTATATTCTGACTCAGCCGCCACTGGAACGTAACATAAATTTCGATTAGAAACTAATCCACGAGATCACGATACTTTATAGAAGTACAAAGGACGAGGTTGTCGCTCGAGTTGCTATCCCACCCAGCGGTCGTTACGTTACCGACGGTACCAAAATAAAAAGACAGGTTAGAATCACCACCGAAAGAAATACGGAAATTTACGCAAAGATGCACGTTAAGAACGAAAAATAACATTAAAGACCGCTGCGTGCGAGGGATTACGACGCGAATAACAGTGAAACTTACCGCTTGTTCTAAATGAGATCGCGCCAAATCGATGTTTTTGGTATGCGTGAGGAGGATGTTACCAAGCTGAAGATGAGTACGCGCCTCGACCCTCGGAGGCGGTTTAAAATTGAATACCGCTTGCAAACACTGTATGCACGATTTAATATTCGGCGGATTCGAAGTCCGAAAGTTTTCTGCTAGTCCTAACAACGACAGATACCAAGCGTCCTGCGAAGACGCCATTTTGACATTTCACGCGGAAAATCTCCAGCCGTGATAACACACGGTCGCTGGCTTCCCACAGAGAACTCGCTCACCACTCGCAATAAAACCGTGTCACTTTCCTAAATACCGTAACCGCGTTCACGCGACACGATTTACAATTTCGCGGTGCCTCGTCGGATACGTTTCCCCTGGAAACCGCTAGTATTGCGTAATGTTTACATACATATGTAACGCAACGTTTCTTACGCTATTGCTTCACATTTTTTGTACACGCACCTCGAATACCCGTTTCCAAACCGTTCACGTTAATGCCCTGAAACCGCGATAGATGTAAGCGAGCCACGACGTTGCTCATTTCGATATTTCGAACATAAAACCGCAACGAAACGAGCTCATTGTTAGAATCATGATACGACTGAAACATTCTAGGGAAATGTTATTTTCCTAATCCTTGGCAAGGGTGGATTCAAACTAATTCGGAAAAAATCACCTGCGCCACGAAGAGGGGGATCTTAGTGACTTTCTCCTCGAGGGACGAAAATGATCGTTTACAATGCAAGCTTTACACCAACTCTGTAACTTCTGGTGTAAACCATAGAGTAGTGTTGAAACAAAAAATTAGTTTCAAATTAGAACCGACATTCATTATTATGCGTCTCGACATAGTAATCTAAACATATTATGATTGCACGAATGATCTAGTTTTTCGATTTTTCTTCCGGAACAGTAATATTCAATCATTTATTATTATGAACTACTCTCGAAAAATACAAACGTTTATGTCACATTGAAACGAAGCTAAGAACAAATTTTTGTTTGTTGCCAATAAAATTACTATCAAAATTACTATCGTTTATTATGAAAGGCTTTCTTCTGGTTTGAATTTTCTGCCCTTTTGAGCTGAGGGGCGTGGTCTATTTTGCTAAGATGTTGGATTTCAATATGGCTGCCACGCGCTTTTAATATTGTAAAAGTGGGGGGACTAGCAATCGATGTAAAAGGTGGTAAAATGGAACTGACTCTAACCAAATTAAATTGGCGACACTCCTACGTTCTCTAATTCGAGACTCGTTCCGTTTTACCTCTGTAAAGAGTACCCTGTGCATTTTTTACCAATAGTAGGTAAACTAGATTGCAATCACGTGGTTCTATTTGGAACCACTTCGTCTAATGAAATATACTATAGAATAATAATCGCTGTTTCATCGCGTCAAGCATAAATGCGCGACAAGTAGTTTATTTAAAACTATTATGAGTATGGCTATGCCTAGCATTTTCTTAATCCGAAAGGGTCTTTCGATAAACGGTAAGCGAACTGTTTTTATTAATAATATGTATGCCATTCGCAACTCGTACGAGGATAATTTTGGTTTTGGTATTTGTGGTAGAATTTTCGTACGAATACTGTCGGACTTTTAAGAAAAATGTTACGAGCCGTTCGATACGTACGGTGATTGCGCTGATTCGCGCAATTTCTATTTTATATATATTTCACTGTTACTTTGACGAGAGTATTATACAGTATCGTTTCTAGCGTCCATGACACGGGCGAAGCGTGATACTTTTTCAAATCTCGGCGACTACATAACCTGCATTGTTTTATGATGTGCTTATCGTAATAAAATATAAAGATTTTATATATATATATATTTCTTGATCTGCTACCGATTCAAGAATAAATACATTGAGATATCTCGATGACACCACGAAGATGATAACAGCAAACGGAGCGAGATGATAGGTTATGTCGTCGATATTATTATTCGATGGAAACATGTCGCAGCCTGAGGAGAACGTAACAAAGAAATTTATCGACAGACTGGCTGTCTCTTTAAAAGAAAACAAGTTCAAAGAAGCTTTGGATTTGTTCGAGGACAGAAGTTACGATGATATCATTAAAGAGACTTCCTGGGAAATTGTACAGATTGCATCGTCTTATCTTACTAAGGAAAATGCGAAACATAATGGAAAAGCAATTGAATGCTGCACAATGATATTAGATGCTATAGCAGAGAAATGTAATTCTTGCGAGACTGTATTAGAATTTTTGGAACAAGTGGATAGCTCGGAAGATGACACAAAGTTTTGTATAATCTTAAGGGTACTCGGTAAGAGCCTTTCTAAAATGAACGATAAAAGTAAAGCAATAGAATGGTGTGTCAGTACGATAAGCTCTTACGTAGAAAGCTTACCAGTTCCAGAAGTAGATTCCCAAGACATTACAATTATTAAGAATAAAATTAAAAATGTTTATGATACGATTATAAGATTTCTGGAACCACTGGTAGATGAAGTAGTATTGGAGAATGATAATTCTCAAAATAATACTGTGTTAAGAAATTATCTTGCATGTATCTTGATTTTTTTAATGGGAAAACCACTGTGTTATCTACCAGAAAAACCCAAGTCAGATTCAGAGCAGCATTTACCAGAAAAAATTATAACGCTATTGAGTCGTATCAAAGGAGATCTTCTTTGGTTTTTAAATGTTGTTAATAATAGAAGTAAAAGAAGTTGCTCTAAAAATAAAAATATAAATAAAGAAAGTTGTAATCTCGAAGTCTTGCTTTTTGAATTGAACGAGAATATATCAGATTTGGCATATGCCAATTTTTATTTTCACACCATAACAGAATTGCAGTTGTGGAAGAAAGTACCGCACGTATACGATTCTCAATACATTTTTCAATCATGTATATATCTTATCATTAAATTAGTACAAGAACAACAGAATGTTACTATTAGAAAAGGATTACACCTTATGGGTCACCTTTTAAGAAAAATAACAAGATATTCTCTGACATCACAGTTATTGGAATTGAACGTTTACTCTGATGTACTTGATAGTCTTGTGAAAGTGATGATGTATTGTGATAGCGACGAAGAACGTAGTAAAGCTCTACACGTTTTTCAAAAATACATTGAAATGTTTAACATGGAAGGTAGATATCTGATTATTTTGCATCTGTACCAGATTAGTGAACATTCTGGTTTGCTTAGCGTAACTACTGGAATGCTCAAAGAGTGTATTATCGAATGCCTTGAAACAACACCTCCAACTACCTATTTTCTTGGTAACAATTTAGAATGTTTGTTGAAATTTGTCTGCAAGTTACCACACGGCAGCGCATCGGATATGGTAGAATTATCCGATGAAATAATTACCAGCTTGAATCTTTTAAGATTTCTATTCCTCAGAGATGTTAACAATCAAACAGGAATTTGGAATCTAGTAGATAAACTCGAAAATGAATATTTGAAACCTTTAAGAGAGGGAATAAGTTTGTGCAGAGCTCATTGGAAAGTAAAGATGAAGGATTTAGAAGAACAAAAGAAAGCTCTCAAAACGAGCGATAATATAATAGCAGAAAAGAATGAAGCTGAAGTAAGATTAACTGTGGGTGGAAAAGAGTTACCGGCGATGCCGATTTCACAAAAAATAACGTTTTGTTATCACGCGCTAAACGGTCTCGATGTGATGGAAAGTATTTTAATTAGAGTTAACGAATGCATTTCTAATAATCTTTTTAAAGAACATAACGATAACATTGTAACTTCGAAATAACACTTGTGTATTTATAAAGTGTATATTACTTATTGTTAAATAAAATTATTCCTCATGTGCAGTTTATTTTTTTTTTTTTGAATCCCACTATTTGCTATCTCGTATTAATTAACATTTTTATCGTTTTCTGCTACACAACAAACGAATTTCAAAGTACAATTTGATTTTGATAGGTTTTAGATGTTTATGGACTTGTAGGGCATTGCTCGTAGATCAAACCGAAAATGCTACCGCACAGCAATCGAGTCAGGAACAGAGTAAGGAAAGCGATGAAGATTACGAGAAAAATATCAAATCAAAAATTCTTAGCGCGTCTTTAGAGTTCGTTCACGATCTAGGATGGAGCCACCAAGCCATCAGTGCTGGTAATTTGTAATCATTTTTCAGTTAAGTAAACGAGCCCAGTGATTTTTAGAAAATGACGAAAATTTAATGCATGTTCAACATTAATTAAATACCAATAATTTCATGATTCTAGTATACAATTCAGGTCGCAAATAAATATATTTAATGAAAAGTTATATACCAAAGGTGCAGAATCTATCGGATACCCTGGTGTGATTCACGGATTATTTCCCAATCGAGGAGCAGATTTAGTTCAACACTTTTACTCGACGTGTAATAGCGAGTTGAATACAATGCTCAAGGAACGAGCTCTTACTAATCAAGAAAGTCCTAAAGAAAAAAAGACATTCGAGTCGCAAATACGCGATGCTGTGGAGACAAGACTCAGAATGGTGATCCCATACAAAAAGACATGGCCTCAAGCTTTAGCCCTTATGACACTTCCACCTAATGTACCGATGTCGTTAGCTAACTTGCTTACTTTAGTAGATGACATTTGTTATTATGCTGGAGATAGATCAGTTGATGTAAGGGTCACGAATATATTCGTATAAAACTGTTGTTTTTTTATGTATATATAATAATGTAACCAAAATCTTTTTAATCAGATCAACTGGTATACTAGAAGAGTAGTATTAGCAGGTATCTACAAAACTACAGAGTTATACATGCTACAAGACAATAGCGAGGATCATAAACATACCTGGAAGTTCTTGGAAAATCGAATAAAGGATGCAACACAGATTCATGCAATTCTTACAACAACCACTGATATGGCCTTGCCAGATCAAGCTTTGAGTCGTGCCACTGAAGCGGCTAATGCCGCTTTTGTTACGGTAAATTTTAAATTAAACGTCTACATTCATATACACATATAAGGTATTCTAATGTATTTATTTATTTGCCAGGCACGCAATATACTTGGATTAAATTGGAATAGCCAATTAAAATTTAAGTTAGAAGAGAAATAAATAATAGACTGTAGACTGTGAAATACCAATTAAAATGTCTTACTCGAATTTATTTACCATAGTTCGAAGTATATTTAAGAAACCACATGCACATGTTTTAATTTTCCGCGACATGGTAAGAATTAAAAAGAACAACAATTTTAAGTTGAATTAGCAATGATAGCTAACTCATTTTAATATTATATTTTAACAAGATCTGTACACTTGCCGTCGAATTCAATAAATCTGAGTTATTTTCGTGCAAGATATAAAGGTATAAATTGTTAGAAATATAAATTCAACAGTATTTAACAATTACCCTGCAGTATTGTCACAATTAATTAAGGCAATATAGTATTCTCTTTATATAAAATCATTTTATCTCTCCATTGAACAAGAGATCGCTTTCCGTCCTTAATATTCAATTGAGCAGGAAATTATTTTATAATAAAAAATATGTTTACACAGCCAAGTACCTCACAAATTGATTAATATTACGTTAAAAAATATAACGTACTTTACGATGAAATGATTCATGCAAGATATGGACTCTACCTTTATATTCAAAGAAATTTGTTTTAAAAATGCTCTTATTATTTGTTACTTGTAATAAAAAATTATATCTTTTTGCAAAGACTATACTTTAATACTAGAACAATTTCTAGACTTTCACATTTGCATGATTCGTCTTATAGTACGATTTGCATTAGTATAAATATTTTATAAAAGGTACTTTCTTTTTAGTTTATTTAAATTTCTTATTAATAATGTGCTTCCTCTATATAGCTTTTAATAGCTTTTGGTATAGGCAATTTATGAATATTGTCCAATCTCATATTCTGACGTATTACGAAACGGCAAAGATATTGCAAACTTCGAACTTGCATAAACCTGCTTACTGGCTTTGTTAATCTGACTGGGAAAGCTGGATGACCAGGATACTTTGGTCTCGAATAACAAAACACTCCCGACTGGCTAAAATTCATCGAATAGTCGATTAAATCGGCTACCGAGCTGAATCCTTCGCTTTCGCTTTGGTTACACAGAGAAAATAATCCACCGCTATGCTCCATGCGAGCATGGAGTACCTTACCAGAAGATTTAAAACTAAGCGTCAGGACGTATCTATATAAAAATCGTTATTAAACATTTTACACGTATTGTAATTTTCCGCTATCGATATATTTGATAGTATACAAACCTGTCGTCTGAAGAGTCTCTGACTAAAAATGCACCATCAGGTTCGGATATCAGTTTAGAGTCAGCTTCGTTTCCCGATATCGGACCCCAATACCATCCGTTATGGCTTAATTTAAGCAACTCCTTGGTAAGGCTCGCTTTCACTTTGTTATCGTTATTTATCGTCTCGTTAATTTCTGCATTCCTCTGGATGTTTTCAATCCGATGCTCCGTTAGTACATTTGCTATCGTAGTATCGCATACTAATTCTTGTCCACTGTTGGCGGAAAATGGCCAACATATGCTAGGAACATTTTCATAATAATTGTCTGTTCGGCGCTCATTAATAGCACGCGCATCAACCGCTTCTAATCTTTGTGCAACATCTGAGCAATATTCTAACGTTTTATCTAGATTCTCTAGTAATACTTCATTTTGCAAAGACTCTTCACTGGCAATCGAAGTATTGCTGTTACTTAGACACTCAGAAGTATCGGCGGTATTTTCGCATCTAAATTCAGATGTATGACCCTTTTCTGTAGAAATCGTAGGTCTGTCGTACCAAATCATCAACGAATCACAGCTTGTATCCTTTTCCAAATTAGACACCTGAACCTCGTTCCCCTGTAAACATTTCTTTTAAGTGCCATGTATCGTCAAGATCTCTGAATACTTACATTTTTATTTGATTTACATATTGTTAATTTCTTGGCTTGGATGTACTTTTTGATATTCTTGAAGAAGTTGAAAGACATTTTGCTGGGAAGAACATTGTTGGCATTGCACTCGACGACTCTGACGTCTACCAAATCTTCTTTCTTTTCGTCGTTCTCTGGCGCGTTCTCGTGTTGCGAATCGCGTCTCCAAGGAAAATTGAATCCTCTCGCGCTCGATTTCCGTTGCTTCGAATCTCCCTTCGAGTTTTTCTCTGCGGAAGGAGTCGCAGGGGTGATCAGCTCCTCCGACGTCTGACCGATCATATTCGAGTGTCGTACTTCAAATTGGTTCCGAATCCCAGAGAGGATTCGCTTCCGCTATCTTATTAGCGATTATTTCATACGCCATCTATTCCTTACCCTGTTCTCTCGCGAATACAAATTTTTTTCACGGATTCGACAATTCTCATCGCACTCCACCGTGGCCCACCGCTTCACGATCGTCCATTCTCGTCCATAACTTTCGCACAAACTAAACGCACCGAATGTTTTTGTGTACACACGCGTCCCTTAATTCTTACCGTTCGAGGGGAATACGACTCGCAAAATGATCCCTTTCTTCTTTGCTCATATTATTGCGCGTTTCGAACGCAGGATGGCGCTATTCGAATCTTTAAAGCGAGTTTTCAATTCATAGTAAGATCGATGTTTCAGAAATTTCTCGCGATGGCGCTGTCCTAACGAGATTTCTATTCGAAAGGTCTATTTACAAAGTTGTTCATGCCGAAAAAAGTGCAATAAAGTACCGTGAAAACAAAGCCACGGACAGGTTAAGAGAACTCGAAGTGTTTGACTTGTTGTGCGTTTAGTGTAAGTCGAGTTGAAAATGGAAAATAGTGGCGAAAGCGGCGACGACGGAGGACCTTTGGGCCCGAATGCATTCCTCAGCGGCGGTGTTTCCGCGTCTTATATCGGAGTACAATCGGACGATATGGAAGGTAGGTTAAGAATGTTTTGAATTTTGTTTCACTGCGAACATTCAAAATTACAATCACCTCCTCAATGGGAAACGAATTCTAATTTACGAAGCTTGCAATTAGCGGCGGTTTTCAATTTCACCGTTACATCATATTAATACAAACAAGTTGACGAATAGTGATATAATCTAGGTACTCCGATTGGTACTCGATAAAAGAAAGTTTCCATGTTATTTAATCTATATATCAAATGTTGACAACTATTTCGTTATAAAATTATATACATATCGAAGCAGTTTGAAAACTGTAATAGACAAAGTTCGAATATAATTGGTGGCTATTTGTAACCGATCCGTCCATACATTTTTTAAAGTGTTACCATTAATAAAAACAAAAATTGAAGAACATCTAGCCGTTGCAAATCTCTAAATTTTATTGCATACCGAAAAGGACAAGTCACACGGGACGCGTGTCTTTTTGTTTCCAGGTTTAGCATGGAATACGAGTGGTTAAACATTGATTTTATAATGCTTTCGTACAATTTGACAAGCCGTTGCACCGATTGAAAGCTAATACTTTTGTCCAGATGATCCTGAAAACACGGATGATTCCAATCACGGGGCAAACGATCCGTTGCAAGGAACCGGAGGTGGTGGCGGAGGAGGTCCTCTACGCGAGCAAGATCGGTTTCTTCCGATAGCAAACGTTGCGAAAATAATGAAAAGGGCTATACCGGAAACGGGAAAGATAGCCAAAGATGCACGCGAGTGTGTTCAAGAGTGCGTGTCCGAGTTCATATCGTTCATCACGTCCGAAGCGAGCGACCGGTGTCACATGGAGAAACGTAAAACCATTAACGGCGAAGACATTCTGTTCGCGATGACCACCCTCGGTTTCGATAATTACGTGGAACCATTGAAAGTATATCTGCAAAAGTATCGGGAATCGACGAAAGGCGATAATCCACCGGGTAGTGGTACGCCATCGGGCAACGGAAAAGTTGAACCGCAAGGAACTATGTACGAGGATCAACTGTTCGCTATCGCTGCAACTGCGTCCAGTGCTACCACCTCTGACACACCTGTTATATACAGTTACACGTCCGCTGATCAAATGCAATTCCAACTTTCCTGATCGGTGCAGTTTCGAGTGATGTCGATATAAATTATTCGACGTGAAACGCGGTTCACGGAACAGTTACCTTGACTGTCGTATATCGTTTTCACGCGTGATTACGTTTTGTAAAAAAAAAAAAGAAAAGAAAAAGAAAAACTGATCTTACAACGACGAGAATAAAGTGGAGAATGTTCTGATATCTCTACGAGAGAGGTAAATTAAGCTTAGGCAACTCCTTGTAAAGAAAATATGAAAAACGTGGAAGGAAATAAACCAGGAGGCAGTTGAAGGCTCATTGATAATTATTTTTTTACTTTTTCAAACACGGTAGGGGTAGAAAAACGTGGCCGATTGTTTCGTTCTCTATTGTTTTTTTTTTCTTTTTTTTTTTTTTTTTAAAGCGCTAAAATTCGCATTGAACTAGAGTTAGGCTGTGTTGGTTGTTGCGAAAAACGGTTCAGGTCGAATGGAAATTAGATATTCTATTATTGGACAAGAACCGGCAGTTAATCGGCGTGTTGATTTTTCGTAGAAAACGTTCGTAATGGTGTTTTCACTCTGCTAATTGGGCAGGAGAGAGCAAGAGCTCGTGTGCTTTCGTCGACGATGATGCTGGCCCGCTCGAGGACGTGGCGGCCGATTGGTGTTGTTGCTGTTGTTGTTGCGCTGGCGACAAAAGTGAGGCGGTAGGCAACGTTCCTGTTGGACGCGCTTCCGTTTTCCTCACTTTCTCCTTCTTGTCGGAAGCAACGTGGCAAAACCGCCAACGGCATTGACCGCAACGACATAAACAGAGGCAGAGCAGCACCCGAAATAGGCAACACAGTAAACCGGCGCACAGTAGCGAAGGACCCACCAGCCTCAATTCCGGACTGAGGAATCCTTTCTCTCCAGTGCCGACAAACGAGATAACTAATCCGAGCGCTGTAGTTCCCAGCCCCGCGTAAAGTACGGTATTCACTGCCGCGCTAACTTCTCCTCTATGACGGTTTGCGTTACTGCTTTCGTCTTCTTCATCATCTTCTCCGCTGCTTCCATTGCAATAGCTCGCGTCTCTTATCTAAAAACAATCACTGCGCTGCATGCCATATTTCGTACTCGTTTCGAATGAAGATTATCACTCGTGGGGACTCCGTGTCCACGGTTCATATCAAGTTTATATAATTTTGGTTAGCGTAGCGCTTGTTTACCTTGTTCTTTTTCATCCATCGCCGATGAGCTTCGCATTGCTTCGTCTTGTAGCCATCTCCGCGGCATCCGTGAGGCGATGTAGGGGACAGAGGAAGAGGAGGTCTGCTGCATCCTTGCCATGCTGCTTTGCCGGGTCCTCCACCACACTGAAATTATTTCATACCGAGTTATTACCATTACAAACGCTTACGACAACTATGAGGTTGGTTGTTTAACGTTTTAATCCTACCAAAGGATTTTAATGGTATATCTTCACAGATAAAATTTTAAACAATCTACAAACATTAGATGCTTTTCAGTGTTCCTTCTTCGTTTTACTATTCTAACTGTTGTATAAAATATTTCTAAATAAACAATGAAACATAAAAAAGGAGTTGATATTTGATTATATATATAATATTTGCATCTTTCTCTATCATTTGAAACATTTTCTATAATACTATATCGTTATACACGCTTCATTTTAATGTTTTCTGTCCTCGTTACTTGGCACATAAACGATAATATAAAAAATGTGCATGCATATACTAAAATAGAACACAGAAAAACTTGTATACATGTAATCATCGAAACATGTATAAACGTTCATACGTACATGTATCGTAGAATTTGTTTACATAAGTACACTGTAATCGTTACCTTCGAGCATCAAGTACTGTATAGCACACATAAAAGTTACAATCCACCATATATCATGATATAACTCAACCTCGAGTTTATTATTACACACCTTGAATTTAGTTTATGTAACTTATGTAAGATTAAAGTGCACTTCTAAAATGAAAAATCATTTGCTACCTTTCTGAATAATTTTTTCTAGTTTGGTAATTCATCTTTTGTTAGAGGATCGATATAAATGCTATGTAAAGACGTAACAAATAAGAGTTCTATGAATAAGAAATTGGAATATAATTTTTAGAATACGAGACAAAGTTGATGCACAGTAATATAAAAGACATTGATATTTTTTGTAATAAAGTAAAGTAAAAAATGGACAAACACCAAAAATACACTACGTTATGAATTTCTTTTCTCGAACCAAAAGGCACACAAGGCTGATGCAAAAGGTAATCAGCTAGGGAAGAATAATGGTTACCCACTGACGCCAATAGCTTATCGTCGATGATACAGGACATTGGAATGGTTTGATACTTACCCCGTAAACGTAAGATCGTGGGGGATATCGTGGAAGCGGCGGAATAAGTCTGGTTGCCAAGTTGGAGGGTAATTCTCTAAAGTTCACCACCTTACCCCCCCGTAACCGTTGCTTCTCCCTTCTAATTAATAAAGCAGCCTGCATTCCGCTCATTCATTTGCCTGTGTTATAGATCGTTAAGATCCCGACCGTCCTTCTCCGCCTCCCCTTTCTCCTTTCCACTTTCTTTATGCACGTTACAACTGAAATCTTTTGGTTTTTCCTTCTCGGTCTTAAGAAAAAATCAAGGGACCGCACAAGTTCCTCCTTCGACGATCTCCCAATCCGGCTCAGTACCAGGCACTACAACTTACTCCTAACATTGCACTGTCTGCCTCCCTGCCATTAGTCGATGCATGGTATCCTCTGGTAGGAACCAGTAGAGTACATATTAACGACTAAACAAAAATTAACAATTTATGGATAACCAGCTGACGAACCTGGGGGCTGTTCAAGGATGTGTGTTACCACGGGTTTACATATGCCACCAGACAGCCGATCGATGGTGTGTTCCTAATGTAAGTAAAAGGTGTGCCAGCAAGAGAGAAGGTGCAGAGTGCAACGAGGATTATCGAATAAAACTTGTACAAAGGACTGCGAGATAGTACATGATCAAGGGTTAAAAGAGAACCTAGCAAGAGCAACTAACGTGATAGAGAAAGAAGAAGAAGTAGTAAACGGAACTATGTAAATATTAGATAGACAATGAAACTGACCCTAGGGAGCAATTAAGAAAGTGTTACTGCCGTAAACAATCTACCCACCTGTAGCTCCGAAGAAGATGGCGGAACTCGGAGATCGAGGATCGACGGTGGCGGAAAAGGGAAATTATTGGATTTGGTGGCGCAGGTGACCGAACTTGGTGATTCGAGGGAAAGTGGCGGCGGCGATATCGGGAACTGGATTGGAGAGACGGGTGCGACTTGCTGACACTTCTCGACATGACGCCGTCTGTCGATGCTCGGATAGAATGCAGATGACGGTGGTTGGTGTGGCTGTGGTGTGGAAGATGGTGGAAGAACGTGCGGACGCGCGAATTTGCTCGGGTGGTGGTGTTGGTGGAAGTGGTGCTGAGAAGCGGGTACTGTCTTCAGCCGTGACGGGACCGTGCCCTCGCCGACGCGTTTGTTCAGCTGTAACCGTTTCTGCTTCCTCCTGTTCGCTATACTGGCGCCACCCGCAGCTGCGTACATCGCTCCGCGACCCGATTACAACCGCTTCTTCCCAGTTTAACGCCTTCGGGCCAGGCGTTTGCTTTCTGTTACGAGCTTAGCACCCTTTGCATCGTCTTCCTGTCTTTTTTTCCTCTGGAAACGCAAGAAACGTGACGGATATCCGCCCGCTATCGGCGGCCGTCATTCTAACGCTACCAGCTAACTAAATTCTTTAGCGAGAAAGCACATTGAAAAGCCTTTTATTTACAGCGATATATTTACATACGAATACCAAACAAGTAGCAGCGATGCGTACATACAAGGATACTACGACTAATACTCTTTAACGTAGCTCGACAATCTGTCTAATTTTCGATGTGAAAGACAGATTGGAGAGATAAATACCACGAAAGAAGTGTTTATATAACGAACAAATCGTTTCCAACAAATCGAACAAATTCTCTTCTAAGAAATGAAAAGCACTCTCGTTCAAATATTTAATACAGCGAACAAGTACAAGTTAGTTGGAAAACGTGAGGTACCAGTAATTACACGTTATATTTATGTCTAATTAGCGAAGGGAAATATCTACGAGCGCCTGTATATACATCGAGAATTTACAGATAGACAGGAAGCGAAAGATGGGAGTTTTCGCTACTTACATGAATAAAAAAACAAAAACATGAAACTAAAAATAATTCATACCGTTGTCCTCTATACTTTCAGCGTAACTCTCGAATACAAGTGAACGTGCAATGTTCGTTTAAAGGAGTAATAAATACGTATACTTATATATTTATATCGATAAATCGTTGAAAAATAACTATTGGTATTTATAAATTGCACGACGATCATGTACGTGACGTTTTATTCTTTTTCTTCAAAAATTGATCATGTCGTATATCACGAAGAGACCTCTGCATTGACACCTTTCCATTCTGCCCCTTGACCCGTCAATGGGTCAAGTGGTTCCGACACAAATGTAACAAATCGAAAAACCCTCTTCTCCCTCTTCGTTTTTCGCTGCGACACGTTCCAGTTATCCCTACCCTCCCACCGCCCCCTGTCTCGTTCCTTTTCTTCGTCTCATCCCTCTACTCCTTTCCCCCACTTTATCACGTTCGTTTTCAGTTCCCTTCCGCTATCTATCTCTGTCACCTTCGAGCCTCCACCTCGCCCTCCCACTTCACCACGTCACTCTAACCTCTATTCTCCTCCCTGACCCTTGTCTATCATTTTTGTTGTAAGTGGTCAGTACTTGTCGAAGAGTAGACGGGAAACGTAAACAAATAGCGTACGAAAAGTCCAAAGGGTGGGCAAAATCGAAATTATGAAAATCCGACAAACCGGATTTCTTTTTGAAATCGAAAAATGAAGTCAACCTACTTCAACATAACCTATTCGCGTTCTTCTATCTGTTTTCTTTTTTTTTTTAAGTTTCTTTTTTCCAAGCAAGTAAACATTTACGAAACTCGAAGTAAATCGCAATTAATCTTACATGTTATCGATCGAGCAGAAGAGGATAAAGGTCATTGTATTAAAATAGTTTGACTTTGGTTGAAATTTGTTCTCCGACCTTCCGAAACCGACTTACCGATTACCAAAAGGTTTCCGTATTAAATATAGATTTAACGGCTCTATCGAATAAACGTTTACACGTTGGTTGTACCGATTATCTATTACTCGAATAAAACGTTTCTCCTCTCTGATACGAAGTAATATTGATTACGGCGTTAAATTAATTATGCCGTGGCAGTATCCCATTCGTTGTCTACATTTTTATATCGTCCGCTGCGAAATGAAAATTGGGAAAACTAACTCGTGTAAAGAAGCAAGCGTACGGAGATTGTTTTCCGTGGTACGTCCACGAATCAGGGCCAACAGTCAAATGTAAAGTCGACGGAAGAGAATATAGCGTACTCGTAAATTAAACAAACCGTGAAAACGATAGCATGTGGGTGGACGCCGATAAGGTTCGCTAGCGGTGTACATATAGTCACGGATGACGAAATTTGGTAATCAACAGTGTTCGATAAACTCCAAGTAACGGTAAATGTGCGAAGAGAAATATTTTCGCGGATTCAAAGGTGTGGACAATTATGTTCGATACTATAATAGACAATATTATTATAATAGATAACTTGAAACTGAGATTTAAAACTTGGTCGATGTTAAACTATCGTAGTTTTAAATTTACTATTCGGACAAGCTTCCGATCATTCGATGCAAAATATAACGTTATTACTTCTGGTCCCATCTCTGCCTCGACCCACGAGCGTATCAAAATTTAACCCAGAGGGCATACTAGACGTCGCTACGTCTCTTCCTGCCGACTGCATACAATGCGCTCATGCAATGATACGTGCGTGCACGAAACGGGTTGAAAAAAAAAAGGGTACAGAAGAAGCCAGATAACGTGAAGTCCCATAGACGGCGAAAACAAAAATAGGTTGAAGGACCGGACACAGGACCCACGATGAGCATGACTGCCTACCGAGGGGCAGGCCCAAAGAGGTCCTGAAAAGAGCGAAATGAAGCGCGTAAAAAAAAGAATAAAAGGCTGGCTGGTGGCCGGCGGGCACGTCGCATATACAATATTTTCCCTCTCTGTGTTTTCTCTTTCTGTTTGCGTTTACGCCTGGGAGCAATGGTTTGTAAAAAAAAAAAAAAAAAAAAAAAATTAACAACGACGAGGACGACGACGAAACAACGAAGGCTACACGGATATCCCTTTGCTTTCCCTCGCCCTCCCTTCCTATTTCGACAACACATATTCCATTATATATCGTTATCGTTATTATTTTTTTTTTTTTTTCATTTCAAATCGCTAGAAACTGCTGCAGCAACGTCGGCGGCGATTCGACGGCGGCGGCAGCGACAGCAATAGCAAAGCAGGCATCAAGTCAGCCAGCAACACCAAAAGGCTGCGCGTACCAACGACTCGGAGTAACCACTGCACCGTGTTCGACCTGCCTCTCTCCGATCCTCTCGCCTCGACTACGTGGACGACATTTTTCCCCGTTTCGTTGCGCCTTTTTTTTTGTTTTTTCTTTTTCTTTCGTCCCTACGTCGCACAGTTTTCTATCGTTCGTCGTTATCCCTTTCCCCCCCCGCTCTGTCTCGCTCTTCTATTATTTTCCTCTTCTGTAACGGAAGTTGCAAGGAGACGGCCACCACCGTCGGTTCGGGTTTACACACACGCACACGGTTGGCAACGGAGAGGATGCCACACGCACTCTGGTGTCCGGCGGGGGAGGGGTGGCCGCGAAGGGGACAACCGCGGGCCACGAATCCAGGACACGATTCCCCCCGTGTAACGCGCGGCGCGTATCACTCGCTCGGTGCGATTAACGCAGCCTCCATCGTTATCCCCGGCACTTCGTGGACGCGCCCGTTTCTCCCCGAGCAACCACCGACTGAGCACCGCGCGGCGGTTACCTCTGTCCTCTAGCTCGGCAACCACCCTTCCCCTGCACCCTCGCACGCGCGCTGCGTCGCTCGATTACGTACAGCGTGTGCCAAAAGCACCACTCTCCGGGGATTACCAGCGACGATGAGTATAGAGCCCTGAGGCGTGCGGAGACTACCGAATCTCTGTTACGTCGAAGGTCCGAAGACCGCTGACCTTTATAATTTTCTAACTCCTTAGGGAATAATCCCTGTCACCCATATATCAACGTATTAATACAGTCCCCCTCGCTTAGTCAAACTATCTTCAGGGATTACACCGCCTCGGCGAACTGAAAAGTAAGTTAAATTAACGAATATGAATTGAGAAGAAATTTAGGCATAAATAAATTACCCGTGCCCTAGTATAATTTTAAAATCCAATGTCCATCTTGAAATAGTTCATTGTACAACGAATACACAGTTGATTGTTTATTCGTTACTCGAGATCTCTGTCTAGGCAATAGTTCTGCCCACCTTCGATATTTATGGTTCTACCACGTAGAAGAGCTGCCCCTGCAATGTATGAATAGTAATGAGTAATACTGCTTTAATAGTAATAATCTAATAATAAGTGTCTATGTTCGAATAAAAAAAAAAATTTCCTTTAGTATAGGCAACAACGTCCGCGTAATGTTGGTCATTATTACTTTCAATCGGGCCCCTTAGTGTAGGCAACCATGTACGTGTAATGTCGGCCGTTACTACTTTCAATCGGGCCCCTTGATTCAGACAACCACCTCCATTTTGTAAATCTCTTAATTGTCACCACTACTTTCGATCAGACCAGGCACAGTAAGAACAATGATTACAGATTATGAAAGTCATCGTTGATATAGCTCAACGTCTAAAAGAGGAATTCAGAAGAATTTCCTGTCTACAAAAATCAATATTTAAGGAGTAGGTTAACCTTCAAGTCCATCTTGATTTTTACCGGAATTCCCATCCGCGTAGCGTAACACTGTAAGACACCGTATATCGTGTCAAGAATTTGAACGATTCGAGAAAACATACATTACCATTTTTTCTGGTAACCTGTAACGTAAATTTTTCTCAGGTGTCTATTTCACTGTCTGCATGGAGATGCAAGGCGTTCGATATTACAGTATTTCGAACTGCAATCAGTCACGCACAATCGACACTCGTTCCAGTTCGTTTCCAGGCTGAAGCATATCAAAAAATCGATCCGCGTCGATCAGTTTTGTGATAAAAGATATTTTGTACGAGAAAGGGAGTCTTTGCCAATTTGTTCCTCCGAGTAACAAAATGTATCGTGCTACGCTATCGTTGCCCTGGCTATGCAAATATTTTTACGGTCACGTATCGATCCACGATCGATTCCGTTATCGAACTCTTTCCCGCGTAAACTGTTAGCAAAGTACTAACAAAGTACTGATGTCGCATAACCTAACTTGTCATGAGCCCCAAACTATCGTTGTAAAAGAAAGTCATTTTAAGGATTCACGCTTACTCGAAAACATTCCAATACCGAATTAATGGTCAATGGTTAGAAACATAAATGATTAGAGAAGAGCTTCTCAGAGTAATTAGCTTCAGGCCCCGAGAAGCCCAGATTGAATGGACATAGCCGTTTACATTTATTCGTACGTTCCGCATCCAAAGATTATTTTCTAGATTAGTCCGCGAACTATATCATATATCGAAGCTCTTAACAGTTTGATGGTCAAATAGGACACGTAAGTAGGATAATGCACTTGCGATCCGAAATGTTACATGCAGTGTGTGGCGTTGCCTCTCCCGCTCTCTGTCCTTATTCCACCCTCGACAATACGGTATTACTACTTATCCGATAATATTCATGAACGTCAAAATTAGTCGCGATCGGTAGATACGTCGATAGATCGTAACAGATAACCTATAAAAATTTCCTATTAGAAAAAGCACAACGATAAACACACCGCTATGTGTGCTCTGACGGAACTAGCCATTTATACGATTTATACGATTATATCGATCCAAGTGAGACAAATTAAAGTTTTCTTTATTCAAATATTTAGATTGATAGCAATTATTACGTAGCTGTTTTTTCTTTATAGACGAGGGTTTGGGTGTAAGAGACCCCTCTTCGCGTACGACAATTAAAATGTATATAAAGTCTGAGCCGTTCGTCATTGTAATCGCCATGGATCGTGCTAGGTGTCCCCGATGCGTTTGTATTTTGTTCAGATGGCATTGAACGTCTACACATATACGATACGTATAAAATCACACGCGGGGTGGAACCCCTTACAGATTCTAGGGCAACCCGCTTTCGCACTTGCCCTCCCTCGTACCCGCGGCCAGGTTACCTCGCCCTCTCGACTTCCCCGAGTCGATATCCCGTGCTGCTTTTGACCTTTCACCTTTCTTCCGTTACCCTGATTCTGTAGCCAGAGGACAACCTGCCTTATCGACTTGCTATGCTGCCCCTGCGATTCGTTTGCACGTTTTATCCACGCGACGGAGTCCCAATTA
The DNA here is from genome assembly GCF_026283585.1 of Hylaeus volcanicus. Classification (NCBI taxonomy): domain Eukaryota; kingdom Metazoa; phylum Arthropoda; class Insecta; order Hymenoptera; family Colletidae; genus Hylaeus; species Hylaeus volcanicus. The sequence goes on from NC_071977.1 coordinate 31,330,434, forward strand.
CATTCGTAAACTACGATTCTACAATAAAAAATGTATACAAGTTAAACTTCTGTCTATCAATAGGAAAAGATATCCAACACTTGTAGCAGTCCTTTATCTTATATCACAGGTCTTCTCCAAATAATGTACTATATATTCGTCGAACAGAAACTTCTATCGATCGATATCGTAAGAGTTACTTAATTTTGAATTAATTAATATAAACACAACTTCTTTTTTTTAAAGGAACGTTTATCGAAAAGCTTGGAAACTACTCGTTTAGATTAATCAACGCACTCTTTTTGCGATTTTATTTATTTCAACAATGTCTTCCTTTTCAATGTCCGCAATCCTAACTCGATACATTTAAGTTTCGTAGAGATTGATAACTCGTGATTATCAAAACTTATCTAGATTAAGGTATCATGGACGAATTACAAATATGAACGGTTAAGTTTTATCTTCGTTTTCTGCCTCCAACTTTAAGGCGCATATCCCGATTTCCTTTTCCTGCTTTTGGTTTCTTACTTCCCCTACTCTTCACTCCTTTTTTCCCTTTCTGCGACTTTTGCGATTTCTGCGACTTGGCCGGTTTTACTCTGTAAATGAAAATTTTCGTATTCGAAGATCAACTCGAAAGACGAACTATTGAAAAGGTTGAAAACTTACTTTGGTACAGCAAAGTCCTCGCGAAGAATTTTAGTGTTACTTTTGAGAATGTTGTCCGCTAAATCTTTATTGCGTCTTTTCTCGTCTTGCACATTTGACGGAATATATTCGGCCTTTCTTTTCATGCCTGGCACTTGTTTCGCGATACCTTTCGCATCTTTCTCTTTCGGTAGCCTACGAGTATCGTACGTTAGACACACTTGCAATGAGCTTCGTAAGTAGTGTTTTAATAAACAAACCTGTTCTGGAATTTGCCTACAGATGCTGTTGATGTACGCGCAACGGTAATAGCTTGAGAAAGTTGCTGTGAATCTGGGAAATGTTCTCTGGTAGGGAGACCTACCTGAGGAACCTTAATATTTTTTGCTTTCGCGATATTACGCAGCCTCTGTAGTTCATTTTTAGACCGTTTTTCTTGTTTTGCTGCTTTCGCGACTGCAAACGAATCTTCCATGGCCTTATTTTCATTGTTAACTTCTACTAACCATTCCTTCTGTTCCTCTGCTTTACTACGTTTGTAACCAAACTTGGGTATCCATTTCTAAAAGAACGTCAAATTATGATAACAAAGTGCATAGAAAAAATACAGTTTAGCAGTAATGGAGGACTAACTTTCAATTCATCGTCCCACTTAAGTTTAGATTTATTTTTCTTATTAGAAGTGATACCCTTCTGCTTAGCAAACTGTTGCCATTTAGTTAAAGGTTTCGGTTTTGGAATTTCACGAGATCGAGGTAATACGTATTCAGGTTTTGGTAGCTTTGCCACTATCGCTTCGTCGATACGTTCTGTTGGAAGTTCCCAGATTTTATTGATCAATATTTGCACATTGTCCCTAGTTAAATTCTTTAAATGTTGTTCCGGTTGAGATCTACAAAGTATAACGTAATAATTAAAATAAAAGAGTTCTAATCGAGATAAACGATATCACATTATAATAAGAGTTTTAGGTTACTTCAGTTCTTTTATGTTCAATGTATTGTAATCAAATGCCAAGAGAGATCCTACATCCGTCTCAAGTTCCACATCTTTGTGCACTAATGTTGTTTTACGTGGATCCTTCTCTCGTGGTTCATTTTCCAAAATTGAATTCACGAGATCCATCCTGTCGAGTACTCGTTCACCTGTAAATAACAAATAATCTCTCAAACAATCGTCACTTGATTGTCTTACCAGTTTAATCTCTAATTTATGATTTTCTCTACATACTTTATCTGAAATGTATGTAAACGAAACACAGAAATGGCATCCGTGAAATCTATCGCTACTTTTCGTTTGAGACAATATCTTAAAGCACGTGCATTTGAGGTTATGTTGACATAATTGTGATTTTCTTCCTTGATTACGGCATGGAGGTTCGTGTCTCTTAAGAAAGGTAAAACTGACGAAGAAAATTACAATTTCATGTTTTTATCCAAAGAAAAAGGGTAAATGTCGCCACAGTGAATCAGAATAACAAATATTTGTTATAGTAGACGTACAAATAGAATCGGTCTACGAGGTTATATCGCCAAAATGTTTGTTCTCGCGGAATTGAAAGATACGGTCAGAATTCCGCCGTGGGAATTCAAACGGAAATTGAACGATGCGATTACCGATGAACTTAACAGGAAACTCGCCAATAAGGTGAAACATTGTAATTCGATTTAAATTTGTCGACATAATTTCGTTACTATAAATACTTGACATCGTTTAATTTGCGTTTAAGGTGTATCTGAACGTAGGACTTTGCATCGCTCTCCACGACATCACAAAAATTGAGGAGTCTTACATATTTCCTGGCGATGGAGCGTCGCACACTAAAGTAATATTTCAATTTATCGTGTTTCGTCCGTTTATGGAAGAAATTTTAATTGGAAAAATACGAAGCTGTAGCGTCGACGGTGTCCACGGTAATTACATTTCAATGTAACATTGTAATTCTTGTTTTATTTTACAGTATAGCTAACAGCATAAATTTATTTACAGTAACGTTAGGATTTTTCGAGGATATCGTAATTCCACCTAACAAATTACAGCATCCATCTAGGTTTGATCAAATGGAACAAGCATGGGTTTGGGAGTACGATACAGGGGATGGTGAGAAGCATGACCTATTTATGGATGCAGGTATCTTACATATTTTATGAAAGTAGTACATTGTTTTAACGTGTAGAGATATTAAGTATAAGAAGTAGGGTAATAATAGTTAAAAAAAAAACTTTAGGAGAAATTATACGATTCAGGGTAGTGAGCGAAACTTTCACAGAAGCATTGCCTACAGGACCAAATGTATCTGGGGAGTCTGTCGAGCAATCCGATGCTAAAAATATATCTCCTTATACCTTAGGGGTATGTACCAGATACTCAACGTCGATCACGGTATATAAATTTTGTATAGGTTAAAATAATTCTATTATTACAATTTTAATTCTGCATAGGGTGCCATCGACGAACCAGGTCTTGGGTTACTTACGTGGTGGGAAAATACCTAAGAGTACAGAAATAAATTTGGATCAATAAATTTTTATTTCACAGCACATTCCATCATTTTATCACGTTTTAAAGTTACATCCGTGACTCGCGTCACCCGCGACTCGATTTCAGATAGAATTTTGACTGTGCGGATATATTTATATTTAGTTCGCATTGGTAACAGAATTATTAATTATTATTTGTACAATATATACAAAGACGTTATGTGCTAAACATGTGGTAACACGCAAAAATAATTTCAGTTCGGTAAAGGTCGAGGTCGTGTTAAATGTTACACATAAATCGTTCGGTAGTACGAGTCTCAACATAAAAGATGTTGCACCAGTCGTTCGTACCGCAACGGTGCCGTAGAACTTTTTCATATCGTACGTGCTGATGGAGCATAGTGTGACACATTCGTTTTTTTTTTTTTTTTTTTTTTTTTTAAATAACCGTCGAAATCGTTAACAGTATTAAACACATAAAATACGTTTTCTATATTGCGATATATCGTTACATTCAATGAAAAACATTGGAGAACTTAGCTAGGTGGTAAGCCTTAAATTTAGGAAACATTAATTACGTGACAGCGGAATATACGTAGATAAAATATAGTCAAAAACATTTCTAGACAATACATATATGTGCAATGATCTTACAATTTCTTTCGTATTTTTTTTTTTCTTTTGATATTTGAGTAACATGTATCGTCGAACGAATGACGCAAATCGTATGCTCCGTTAAAAAAAAAAAAAAAAAAAAAAAAGAAATCGTTAAGACGCATCGGAATGTTTTTAGCTCTTTTATACTTTTCGTTCTTGAGTAGTCACTTTCTAGGTAGCACGCATATGTTTATGGTTTTTTTTTTTTTTTTTTTTTAATATAAGCAACGCGTCTAAATGCGTCGTAATCGTGATTCTTGAACGGTCTTAAAGCGGGATGAACAATGCCTAAACATATTCAAAGTAAAATAATACATGTACAATAAAAATTTATCACAGTTCTAACTGTTTGAGTCTGTCGTGTCGTCACTCGGACATTTCTACGTTCTTTAGCGAGAACCTACGAGGTTAATTGTCTCTTCGTTTTCCCTATCATCAAGCGACGCATGAAACTTTGAGAATCGTTACCAAATGGCGTATACTGTTTTTTTTTCTTTTCGTGTATATATATATATATGTGTGTATTTTTTTTTATCGTTTTCCGAACATTCGAAAAAGAAATAAAAACGCAACGGCCGAGGGGGCCACGTTCTCGGAACGCGAGCACACCGATCTCATTGAAAGTCTAGCATGGATAGAAAGGAGTGCGATTCGTACGGGAGCTCTGGTGTATTAAAAATGCCTATGCGCTATGTAGTCAATGTTACTTTGCACGATTAGGGGGGCTAGTGGTTTCTCTCTCTCTCTCTCTCGCTCGTTTTTCCTCCATTCTTATAGAACGTTACAAGTAAAACCATAGTGATTTAGTTTGCGTCTGGACGTCAATTGCTTCTCCCTATCTGTATGAGGCATCATTTCAGTCGTGTCGTATATACCATTGTCATTCTAAGTATTGCTTTACGTGAAACGTTTTCTCCCTCTTCTTTTTTTTCTTCATTTTCTTTTTTTGTTCGTTTTTGTTTTTAGGAATACAAATTTCACCTCGCCGTTTCGCGACCACGTGAGCGTCTTCGAAACGCAAAAAAAAAAAAATTCTCCGGTGGTGTTCTCTATTCTCCCCAAGGTAATCGTTTATTCGATGATTAGGCAACGCGGCAGATGTTCACGTAAATAGTCGAACAGTTCCTGAGACGTTCCTGGACAGTTGGTTAGTTCTAATTCGTGTAAGTGGCGAAGCTGTATCAAGCTGGACAGTCCGCTACTCGTGAGCAATGGGCAACCTGTGAACACGAGCACTTGTGTTAGATTTGATCGTACGATCGAATTGGGTGTGTCCACGAGGTGAGACATCGCTATTTCTAATAGCCGTCGCCAACCATCGTAACGCAATGCAATTGTAGCGCGAAGAATGAAAATTAGACAATCTCAACCGGTTTCTCCTTCGCGCCGACTTTAATCTTGTCGCCCGAAGAAGCGAGGGCTTTAAACTTCGATCTACGATCATATAGGCCAAGCCTTAGAGCGAACCTACCTGCCACGGAGAGTACTTGTAAGGATTTCATGCCGCACAAGTGCTGAAGACCAAAGTCTTTAAGTTGCGAGCACCATCTTAAGAACAATGCGCTCAATGATCCCATTGTGGAGATATAGCCCACGCCTATATCCGTGATGTGCACACACCTACGCAGAAACGAGAATAGGCTTGAAAAAATCTTTACGCAAATATATCGTTCCCTTGGTTGTTCTTTTTTTAAACTTTTCTTTTCGAGCCGTCCCACACTTCAGATTTCTTTGTTCAATTTTTTCGTCTCTTCCGAGGTATTCGATAATTGTCCCGCAATGATAGTCTCGTTAACAGCTCAATCCTAGACAAATTGGCATGGACGTTCGGAGACAATGTAACGCACGACTCGAGCCATAGCCGAGCCAACTATTCGGAACAGTTCCAACGTGTCCGAAGTCGTGTAAATCAAAGCAGCGAAGATTCTATAACTCTAGCCTGTATCTTCGAAACAATCACGTATTTTTCCATGAAAAAATTCACGTATCCCGGCAAGATACGTATAAATAGATCAAGATGCGAGACCGGTAGCCCGAATAATTTTCGTTCGATAAAATTGAAAAAATGCTGTAGTTTCGTTTCACACAGGCCATTTTAAGCAGATCGCAAGTTCGTATCCTTAGGTGTCTCGACGCGATAGGTGAATCACTCATTGCGTAATGGTCGATCTTAAATAGAATGCTCGTTAACGTGTTTAGTATTTGGAACATGAATGAAGCGATCGAAAGGCTCGCGAGGATTCCGTCGTGACTGAGCGTGCCCGTCTAAAGCGATTTAAGTCTCGTCCGCGTTCGCGGGCCGACGTCCTCCGATCCGCTCTCTCACCTGTCCAACGTGAGCTCCTCCAAGTGATTCAAATCACAGGCGATGTATTCTAACGCTGGATCGGAAATCCTTGAGCACCAACTCAGATCTAAGGAACGAAGTCTTGGCAAATTTTCCGCTATCAGCTCGACGCCGTCGTCTGTCACTTTGGTGCACCCCGACAGCGACAACACGGTCAAATTGGGCAAGGAATGTACTGGAACGCAGAAAGAAAAATCAAAATGTGTATTCCGTACTCTTTTAAATTCTGTATCTGTACGCTTCCCGATTCGATCGAGCTAATCACAGATTTGCTACGGCGTAGGTTTTACATACGTTATCTTTTTATCTACACGAAGTTTCAGTTTCGTTTTATTTCAACGTTCGACCTCGCGCGAAGAAGCAACGTCGACGCAAGAGCGTGGGAGACTTGGAATTCAGGTTTCGTGCAACTCTCGACGAATTCTGTCGCGAACCGCTGTCAACGTATCAAGGGTGTTACACGTAAATTTATATAAAGTATCTTTTCTTCGCTCTCGTATTTACTTCGCGCGACGCAACTTCTCTAAGAACAGGTAGCGCGGTTAGTTCTCTATTCATTTAGCCGCGAACTTGAGTCGGTACCGTCGTCGACGACAGCTTGAAAGTTAAATAAAGCTGTGTTCCTTAATTCTAAATTTATAATGGCCGGATGCATGTGACACTTGACTTAATTTCACGCTACCAGTCATCACGATATTTCTACCTGGATCATCGCGGGACACGCTGACGCAATTGTCCCGTTTTCTAAAACAGATCCAATTCGCTTTCGTTCCTTCGAATGGTTTCGTTTTCTTGACTCGATATTTCTCACCGCTACCGCGATCGTGTTCTTAGCTACAGTTTCATCGAATTCCGCTTCCAACAGTTTCTTTTCCCGGTTACGCGTTATTATTCCGGGTTTGAATTATATTCTCACCGATATTGAGCACACCGTGGTTGGTGAGCTCCCAGCAGGACTGGAGCCTGAGAATGCTGAGGGCGCTACTCTGTCTGGGGTTGAAGTAAGTGAGGGCTGCGTCGGTCACGTGGTACGCCTGCAACGAGAACTCGTAGAGGCTGGGTAACAATTGTGCGACCGCTCCGACGGCTTCGTCAGCCACGTTGATACAGTCCGACAAGGAGAGCGATACTATTCTAGGTGTCAAGCAGGTCCACAGACCGGCCTCCGTTATCTCGTTGCAACCGGCCAACTCGAGCTCGAACAAACCCTGACGATAAAACGAGTAATATTCATTCGCTACCGTACTCGGATAAAACAATAAACAAACATATATCAAATATACAGAGACGTCATGTAAGAGACGTCATGTAAGAGACGACGTTACTTTATGGGATGACTTAATATAAATGCTTGTGAAAGCTGTACGTGCAATGCAGAAGAATTTCTGAACGACTGAAGCGGTATACACAGATACATTTTGAAAGATGGCATAACAAAGCGGGAGACATGGTACATATCTACGTTAGAACTACATCGGAACGTTCCTTAGAAGGATTATTTTGATGGTTTCACGAAAGGCTCGCGTGGCAACGCACTTGCAAGTGATCCAAGAGAGCTTCGAGGCCTTTGTCGGTGACCGCACAGCATCTCAGGGACAACGAGTGGATGTTCCTCTGCGCCAAAGGGAACCCGTGGGTGAGCTCGGGGATATCCTCGTCAGCGGCACCGAGGAGGACCAACGAATGGAAACCTCTTCTGACCAAGGAGGCGTACAGACGGCTGCGATACGTCAGAGGCATGGCGCGCATCTCGCGACACCTCACCACGGGCACCAGGCCTGCCCAAAGCCGAGGTCGCGCGTACAGTACGTCTCTCCATCTTGTGCACACCTGGTGGCAGAATAGAATTATATACTTTGTATCGTAACTTTATATACTTTATATTATAATAATCGAATGCTTTATTTCTATCCAGGTGCTCGTATCTAAGCAACACCCGAAGGCTCGTTGTCTGAAGAAAGCAAAAACGAGAATCTGGCAACGCCAACTCTACGAAGCGACGAGCGATAGTAATTAGAGCTAAGAATAGTCGAAACAATGGAAGGATCCGATCGCGTACGGCGGATAGTGGCCAGCCGAACGATTAATATCACGAGGTTCGGGCACCTGAGCCAAAATCCTCCTCTCGATGGCGTTGAAGTAGAGGAAAAATTTGTCGAGGAAGTAATCGTCCTGCATGAGCTGCTCCCACGTGCACATCGCCACGTAGTTCCCCGTGCCGCCGCACGCAAGGGGCGCGTTCCTTGCGCGATTCCTGGATATCCTCGTTCTGCTCGGCGTGCTGTTGCTCAGACTCTTATTATTGGTTGGCGGCATGTTGCCCATCGACATAGGCGCGCTCCTGCTCGGCTTTTCCGGGGTTGCGTTCGCATTGTTCGCGCTCTGCAGATTCGTATAGGCGACCCCGCCGCTTCCGCAAAACACGTTCGTAACGCGTTCCATGACGCTGGCCTTTCCCCCACCTGAAACAACGTTTCGTTCTCTCTTTAGTCGCCTTATTACGTAACGTACGTAGTTGCCTAAATCGAACCACTTTAGGCCTTTGCTTAGAACAAACCCTGTCCTTAGTAATTGTAAGAACGACGGGAAGGCGAAACGGTTGGGTGAATCTTCAGGAATCTATTTTATGGTCGATAAGATATATACACGTGTCTTCTAGGGGCCTTAGTTATCGAGAAAATGAAGATTTAATCCGTAATGAACCATATAAGGCATAAGTGTCGGGCTAGTGAAAAGTTTTCTTTGTAAGAAAAATCCTTCTCAGTTTGTTCTCTAGGATTATAACTTACAAAATATTAATCTTTATTAAGGAAACGTACGTTTATATATTCTGTGGCCACTGTTCCACACAGTCATTCGGTTGAAATTGAGCTTACTGATTGGGGAGTCAGTACTCCGGCAGGCTCAGAGAGGCTCCAGTCGACAAATAGTGCTTATAACTAGTAAATGCAAACCACCTGATGCACGAGCTTTTGTACAAGTATCGAGTGACTCACTGTGCATGTGTCATCGTGATGTACCAGTATCTTCCTAGCTTAGCGTGTTGTACATATATACATATATATATTGTAAAGTAACGAGACAATGGGATATCCGCGAGACTTCGGGAAACTCACTGCTGCGACTAATTCGTCCGAACTAAGACGAAAGGATAGAGTTTGTTTTCTTATATAATAGTTTTATAGCAAACGCGGAACAGTCATACCTGGCAGAAAAGTGTACCAAACGAAAGCGTTGCCAAATATACAGCCATGAAGAAGATCATAAATCAAAACCCCGTTGTCATAAATGCGAGATAGCTATTTGCGACGAGCGCACGTTAGAGAGCTTTGCGAGGGATGTTACAACGAACGCAGAAGAATTTTGATACGCGCGGATAAAATTTTCTCGGTCTTCGCGATACAAACAAGCATCGCGTAAAAGAGAAAGTAAGGACCCACGCCTCCACTTCTCGGAGATGACTTCGCTTTCGAACGATTCATTTCGTTTCCTAATCCCCTAGCACGGAGGGCTCGGACGAATCGCGAAAAAATGTTCGCGACGCGATAAAGAGATGGACAGGAAATAGAGACGTACTCGGAGCCAAATAGGACGTACAGCTCGGAAATAAAACGAAAATAACTGCTGCATCTTTGCCGAGCTCACCTTTGCAGAAACGCCTTTAATGCCACGCTCGCCAGTCGTGTTACGCGTTAACGGCGATGTTCGTTCGAAAAATCGTTCTTCTATAATTAGTGGCTCGTCCAGGGGTGTCGTTATTAAAATAAAAGAAACCCTACGGCAACGTAAATATCCCCGTTCCGGCGCGTTAGTTCTAGCATCACCGGCACGAAGGGGGGAATTGTTTTAAGGAAATTGAATGAACGTTCAATTCTTGCATTCTGCGACGCCCTCGTGGCGTTGCCAAACTACAGGTTCGCTCAAAACCCGGTACCCAATTTTTGCTAGCAATTCTACTTTTTAAATAAATAGTAATCGTATACCGGAGAGCCAGAGACCGCAATGGTAACGTTAGTAAAATACCGTTAAATTTACAACGGCTCAAACGAGACTTACAAAGTTCAAGTTTGAAGGAGGATCGCGCAAAGCCTTACTAACGAGTCCAGCAGATTCGGAACGAACCGCAAATGGGATTGGAAACCTTTAAATGGATCCGAGAAATGTTAGATGTACTTCGAAGCACAGAATTCGTTTCTACACGTGATATTACAAAAGTAATTCCAATGGAACGGACTATTCGCTGTTTACTATACGAGGTGACAATTCCCCCAGCTCTGCGCGCGTTCGTTCCCATTTTACAATGGCTCTGTACCAGTTTACGGAACAACGTCGGCAATTTGCGAGAGGAAATATCGGTGAATCGACATTTGTCGCGGCTCCGAGAAAATTGAACCGCCGAGTTCTCGGTGAATGGAGGCTCAAAAACAAAAGGCACGGGGGATCGTCGCGGACGCAACGGTTTCAACGCCGAACCCATCGAGATTTATTTTAATGCGTAAAATGGGCAATCGCCGTGACTGGATCGCCGCCAGCTTGCGACTACGGCCGATAAAATCGCGGATGATTCGAGCGGGTCCGCGCTGTGGTAATTAATCATTCGTTTCGTGTCGTCACGCTGATTATCAGAGCCTTCCCTTGGCCGAGTCTACGTCTCTCCCGAAACGGGCCATCCTTAACCTTTCAACGGCCGCTGACACCACTTTGGCGTCGTTCGTAGCCCGACCGTTAATGGCCACCACGCTGGCGTCATCCTGAGGGAAAAAGGAATCGTCGAAGAATGCGAGAAATGTTACGTCAAATAAATTAATAAATAATAATACCGTGGTATCGCGCCCTCGTATCCAACGTAACAAGGAGCGAAATAAGAAAAGGACTGGAAAGCTGCGGGTTGGTCCAGTGGGAAAAGCGGCCGACTCCTACGCCGGAGCCCCGTGTTCGATCGCCCGTGGTCCCGATACCATTTTTCTGCTGGTATTTCCAACTAATTCGAAGGAAACCTACTCCTTAAAAAGAGATGATAAAAAATAATAAATATTTACGATACTTTTTAGATCGTAGAATAACACGTGTACTCGGAAAGAGCGATTATACCGCCACTGTGGCTCAGGAGTCCTACGATACGAATAAGTCTTCGAGTAAAGTCGGAATACTTGGAATGTTTGCATTCGTCGAATACCAGTTGAAGTGCTCGAGTACACTCGAATACCGGAAAATCCTAGAAGAAATGCGCCTCTAATTGAGAGGGGCGTCGTTAAGTCGCGTATCGCGCGGAACCGGAAATCAGATCAAAGAGAAAGACGAAGAAAGGAACTCGGACACTCGATGCATTCCAGTTTCTACGTTTCCACGTGCCACGAGGACGAATGCTATCGATTCCATTGCAGTTCGGATTGCGACTGAAGGTGGGCCACTTAACGAACCGATTCCAACGACGAATCTCGGAAACGACGGGGACGTGCTTCCGCAGACCAGGGCTGGTGGACGTTTGCGTAACGCTGAATCGTGAAAACGATGGAATGATCGGGTGTTGTTTCGCGGTTTAACAGAAAATCAATTCGTCATCGCGATTACGTAATGACGGCTGACGAAATATTGCAAAGGTTCGTTTCAACGACGGATCAAACGTTCCCCGACAGGGAAAAACTCGAACGACGAGTATACGTTGACCTCAGGCTTTTCGAACACGATCAAGGTTAGGTTAGTTAAGTCTTGGACTAGGTTTGATCCTGTATCGGTGCTAGCAGAGACACTGGCCGAGCTTTGGGTAACATTCGAACCAAAACTAGGTTAGGAGTCGAGTCGGGGTCCGAATCGGGGCTGGGCAGGAATATTATTCAAACCCTCGAGTCGAAGAGAACTTCGAATACATAAACCTCTTTTTCTATTTAATTTATCTATGCAAGCATGATTATTAATTAATTCAGAGTTTTTTTCCCAACGTCGATCAATGCGTGAAGTAGGTCCTGTTCAAGTAGATTGGCCATCGATTACGAAATTAGTCGTGGCAAAGGACATTCTCTCGTATTATGAAATATTTAACGCGCATCTATAGCGTACGCTAAACTAACTACGTTATATTAAACTTTCGTTCGTTCTTTTTAATAATTCCTAATTAATAATTCCTCGAACGGTTACGAACTCGTTCCGTAGCTAATTGCAATCTATACGAGATATCTCGGCAGCGAATGGATTAACACGATGGTATTAGAATAAATTCTGACATTAAAAAGTACGTTCGATACCACCGATATTTAATTCCGCGTAAATGTATATTCCGAATACGTTTCGCATATGTTCTCGCGTCGGTGTACGTCATAAGTAGACTGCGGATTTTAGACATTTACGATACATGCTAAACATAATCGGAACGTATACGGAAAATGAAACACTGAATTATTATACTAAATTAATAGATCGTTGTCTACGTATATTACGTATATTTTTGTTGCACGTTCTCCATGTATGTACGTTAAATGCACGAGTCTAGCGTTAAGTTCGCGAAAGGAGTTTAATGATTAATAGGGTAAGAGGCAATGATTTACCATGATGCTTGGACCCTCTCAACCCCAGTCCGTTGATTCTCTTGGTTAACTCGGCGCTGGCTCTCTCGACGACCCCTTGCGCTGATATCGAAGACATCTCTCAAGAAGCGGTGGCGCTCTCCCGTCGTTCTCCCACGATTCCGTAGTCAAGACGAACACGGACCGACAGGGCCGTGATCGAAGCGCTTCATATTCGAGCTGCACGTACCATGGATTCGATGTTTCAACGCGATCCCTCTTTTCTTTTTTTTCCTAGCCTAGCTTCGTTTTTTCTTCTCCTCTTTTTCGTGTTTACGGCATCGATCCGCGTCCACGATGGAAATCACAAGTGTCTCGCGCGGCCGCACGTAACTGATTAGGATCGGGTCGAGCTATTCCGAAGAGGGACATTCGATTGCTAGCTTGTCAACCGTATCGATGCGATCTTCTAAATTTATCGCGGTATACGGCGTGCATCGCCGGGATGCGACGACGAACGGGACGGGCAGCCCTCCCGGGAGCGGTCTACGAAACGAATCGATGATGGAACAGTTTTGCTGGAAAGATCTATTTTAATCGCGCCGCAACGACCGACGATTAAACGACGAGCGGCCGTGAACGAGGGGCGAGAATGATATACACCGTAAACGGGTAATTCGAATCACCCGCGAGTAATTCGATGGGAGGAACGAAAACGTCGAAACACGCGCGAGGGTTTATGTAATAAACTTGACCACCTCACTACAGCGACGTGCACGAACAACGGAACGCCTCTTCGGGAATAGTCCGCGAATCGATAAGCGTTAACGGAGAATTTCTATCGACGACGATCGGTACCCCGGTATTTTCTCAGGGCTCGACGCGACAGTTCGCTCGACGACGCGTTCCGTGGACCACCGTCTAGGTGAGCGTTTCACCGCGACACGGCTCTGTTTATGTGTCAGTCATGACACCGAGCCGAAAACAAAGCTGAAAGGTGGAGCTGCTGCAACGGACACGACACATGGGGGTGGTTTGCGCGAGACTGAATCGATATTCTCGCTGAACTTGTCCGGCTGCCCCCCACTCGAACCGTGTTCGTTTCCTGGCGCCGCGAGGAGAGCTGATCCCTGAGCGTACGCCTGCCGATTGGTGATCCGTCGTACGCGTCGCGACGCCCGACGCTATGCAAACCGTTCAACTGAAAAGCGTTAGCGTCTGTCACGCAGCGAACGCACGGCAACGGTGCGATTCGAATCGTGTCGGCCGAAGAAAAATCTTGTTCGGCTAGTCCCTTCTCATTCTTGGCTGAAGCGCTAGATGGCAACACTGCCACATCGTACTCGATGAAACGCAACAAACAGTAGCGATATTATAAATTTATTTATTTCGAGATATTACCTCCACTTGTTAGCAATCGCCAAAACTTAAAATACTGTACAATTTACGAGACACTAACTTTTATGTAACTGTATACTCGGTGTAATTCGATCCATGGGTTCATACGTATACCTAGAACCACAAATTTCCTTCGATGTTCTCTAATGCAAAAAGAAAGAAAAACAATGTAAATGAAATCTCAAACGAAACTGACTAGTTTCAGGTGCATGAAGTATATCGCGTTAACTCTTTCTGTGTCTGCTCGTCGAAACTAAGCTAGTAACGTTACGCAGAAGAGATTAACACCACGGAAAGTAATGAGAAATTGTATATTTTTTTCAGTTTTAACATTTATACATCTTTGAGTTTGATGTAATATCTTCATCCATCTTTATGATATAAAAAAAATTTTACTTATGCTATCTTGAGACCGGCGATGGAATTCTCTAAAAGCTGGATAATAGAAAGAGGAAGAAAAGAATTAACGAGCGAATTATTTTTTTGTTTAATATCAATGCGTGTTGATAGAATTTACCTTGAGATCCCATACTACGAGTTGACCGTCTAAACTGCTCGTACTAAATTCGTTATCGGATACTCTGCGTACGCAGTTAATTGTATTTTGGTGTATACTGTCCAAGGCGTTGTCGTTCGTATCGGTTCTCGCTTGCCGATCCAACGATTGGAATTTACGCATCGCCGATAATCCGGCAGCTTCTTTTTTTTGTGTGTTGTCTAACTTCGATACAAAACACAGTTGACCATTGTTGTCTATGGAATATAGCATGGGCATACAACTATGACCCTAAAACGTAGATGAAATTAATATACCGTTCGAAAAATAGCGAAAATAATCTTCTTTTTTTAAAAAAAAATATATATATATATATATAAATACCGCGGCAACAATGGAATTGGATCCCATCCAAACGCAACTTAAAAATGGCAAATGCTTTGTGTACAATCGTACAATTGCATTTCCTTTGGTAGCATCCGCGATGCATATAGATGAATTGTGCGCCACCCAACAAATTTTATTACCGCAAGGACTAAATGCAACAGAATGTATCCAACCCCCTAGATACACAGAAAAGAGAATGTTTGGCAAGAATGAATACCATTTACGCTCGCGATAAGAAAGTAACTTTGTCTACCTCCATTGGGACTGTTTTGGAATTCGGCGAGTAACGTTCCTAAAGTATTACTTTGACCCCAAGGACTTGTCCCTGGCGCATCCTCCATGTCGCTGATAAAAGCGCTAAAGACACGAACTTTGTAGTCAGTGGATCCGGCAACCAAAACTTTGTTGTCTGGATGCCAATCGACTGTGGTTACAGTGGACCTTAACGGACGCTTTATATGCTTACATTGCCACCAATTATTCTCAGAGACAAAGTAACATACAGCTATTACTCTACCTCCAGATCCGACGGCAAATTTATTTTCTATAAATAAAAAATGTAAGCAATATATTAATTAATTCGACGAGAGGATTGAATTTACTTGAAACAATATATATATTCGTTGTACCTAAAGGAGACCATTTTACACAAGTTGCAGCTCGATTTATTCTTAAGAGCACCCAAGCTGGATTCCACTTTCCATCTCCTTCTTGCGTCCAAACGTATGCATTCTTATCCGCGGAACAGGTTACTATACGGTTAGTATTCGGTGCCCAATCGAGTCCCATGACATGCATATCGTGTTCTTGTAGATTCTGCAGTAATTTCCAACCATTCGATGTACGTTTGTGAACTTGAATCTCGTTATTATTTGGACAGACAGCCACTTCTGTGGGAACACGTTAAAACTGCTTATTCGTTAAGGGAGAAAAATTATATTCGATTAAACGAACGTCAAACCTTTTTTGTCTTTATTCCAAGCATGACAGCTGATAGCATCGACACCTAAGCTAAGAACATCTGTCATTTTGCCACTGATTTTTACAGAGAATTCGATGAATTTACATACGATATTATCCGAGTAAACGGGCGATAATGAAAATTATCTCTATGAATCACCGCACCTAACTAGGCAAAAGACGGGTGCGGTCGCGTATTAAAAGTAATTTATTTATTTCAAATGCTGTGAATACTGATTTGTAGGAAGATCTTCGGAAATTCGTGGACTCTGGTCAGTCGACACGAATTTCCCAAATTTCTGGCAAACGATACGGCACGCAACACTCTCCCTAAATACACCGGAATTGACAGTTCATCCGCCGACAGCGGGTTATCAAGGCACCCTTTAAGGTTATGTTGTTCGAGATAGTAATATATTCCAAAATGCTTGCCACTTTTTGTCGCAGCGTCCTCTATTATATCTCAGTGCCAACTTTCTTTAAAAAGTGGCGAACAGTATTTAAAAGTATTAATTATAACGGTTTAATTCTAAGGAGGGTTTAAAGAAAACATGTATTTAAAGTACAGATAATAGATTCAGGTGTTTCGTTTATAACGTCATATCTTTTTCTTGATACCATTAGAAAATTACTCTTTTTTTATTTTTACATAGACTATATAAAACAGTTTATTCCATTTCTTATTTGTGATATTCTTTTAACGTTTCAATTGATAATCTATTTACAAGAATTGTTGAATTTAGTGAAAAACAGATTTTAGGTTTGCTTATCGTACAAAGATTTTTTTTCAACGAAAATCCATCTAGCGGTAGACAGACTAAATTAATTTTAAACCTATGTTCAGTGTTCTCAACAGCAAAACGCCCAAGTGTTTTGCAATGGGTTTGTAGCGAAATAGTTGGTATTCTTGACATTGAGCATGCCTAGACAGTGTTGTAAGATACGAAGATTTCCGACTGCAGCGCCGTCTGCGGTACAGTGAGGAAGTTTTGATAGTTTTCATTCGGTCCGTACTGTATTCAGTGATGCTAAAGATAATGGCCGGAGTATCGAGAATTTCCCCCACCATGCACACAACTCCACGATCCGCGCGTACGTGAGCCCAGCGCTTCGGATGACTTCGGACAATTTCGAGAGTTGAGAGGGACGGTGAATATGAGTCTTTCTCTCTCGCTCTTGAAACGTTGAGATTCCATTCGCCGGCGCCGGCAAGGTCACCGTTCGGGGATCTTTCGTCTCACTTACTCATGCTGCACCTATCACGGACTTTTCATTGTTGCAGGCTTAGGACGGTATACGACAAACGGCAACCCCAGGCGCTGGCAAGCGACACGAGCCATCGTAATGCGATTTTGACTCGCCAGACATTGTCACTTTCCGACTGATATTCTTCTATATCTTTTATTAGCGTTGCCTTATTAATTTGACCATAAAGTTGTACATTAAAGTTAAACATTGTTTAACGTTTTCAATACAGTAAAGTTTAAACAAACTCCTGTTGTGTGTGGGTTTTTTTTTCAGTAAGTGTATTAGTATTAACTTTAATCGTAACAAATAGGTTTTGAAGGGTCTACCGCTCGTGAATTATTCCGCATCTGGTGCCATGGGTAACATTCTTGCATTTTATTTTCTTGATTCGTGTCATAGTTTGATACATGATAAAATACGAAATACAAATATAAGATTGACTATTATACTCTTTTACCTAACCTTGCCAATTATTCCGCAGTGCCGTATCTTATTCATATTTAATTGCTTCCTATTCTAATGTCGATGAGTCCTTCTCCACCGTGTTGTTTGGAAGATTCGTCTGCGTCATTTCCTGTAGTAGGGTTAGCTCCCGAACCGGGATTTCCGATGTTAGAGTTTCCAGTGGTCGGATTTTCCTCGTGATTAGGAAGTTCATTTTGGGGTGGTCCATTAGTCATTGTCTCTGTTCCATCGACGGTAGCAATAATCATCTGTAAGTGATCCTTCGGTAATGAAAGTCTTTCTTTTGTAAATTTACCTTATTATTATTAGATTACCCTATACACCATAAGGTGGTTTATGAATACGTAATTCGTCTGTAATAATCAGTCGACAGAATGGTCCACATAACGAGTTAACGTTATTTATTTTTAAATTAGCCAACCAAAACGGCGTGTACCATTCAATATAAATAAATTCAATAAAAGTAACACTTTACGCGGACCACTCTGTATACGGCATACCATGTTGCCGGTTTTTGGGTTATGGCAAACCCATTCAGCATTGGTAATGTCTATGGCAGTGCTTGGTTGTTGCTGCTGGGGATTCCAGTGTTGCAGGTGGTGTCTTCCTGTAACAAATCCAGGATATGGGTATAGTGGTCCAGGTGGTTGGAAAGATTCTCTATGCTGATGGAATGTTTGCATAGGCTGTTGAAACGATTGTCCTGGTAGCGAACATGATTGTCCTGGGGGACACGATTGTTGAGGCCCTCTCCATTGTCCACTTAAAATGTCTTTCCAGAAAACACTGCCTTCAACCACCGACAATAACAGGATTACAGCGACTACGGCCTTCATATCCTGGAAAATAGAAGATTCCTTATCAACTAGTTTCGATAATAATAATTGGCAGAGAATCCCTAAATCGTTCAAAGAACCGCGTTGCGTTTCCAGGAACAATACGAATACGATCGAGGCCAGGGACGTAGCTCGCTTACCGTCAAAGATGCGCAAAGGTCAAGACACTTTACCGATCAAAATCGACGATTCAACGCGGAACCACTGGATTTGGTACTGAATTTCTTCGAAACGTTGGTGCCTTTTATGGCGGACACCTTGCGTACCTACACGCGCGCACGTTCCTATCCGTTCGGCAAATAGTATTCTAAACATACGAAGCCTCTTTACTTACGTGGATTTTATTTCATCGACGGGAATAACCGTTTCACTCTGTCTCTGTCACGCATCCAACTGCGCCTACGACGCAGACAAAGAAAAAGTTTGCAAAAGGAAGCTTTGTGTGAAACGATGGAAGTATGAATCAATTTTCGCTCGATGATGATAATTTATTGTAATCCATACCGGATACAGTGTGAAAGGTCGTGCATCGCGGGTCAAGCTTGGCAACCTATTTACTCGATTCGAGGATTTAACAAATCAACGACCGCGACACAGAAGCGAAATAAGCAGTCACGGTGAAATAATTACAAACTTATGGGAGTAATTTATTAACTCTTTGCGGATGAAGAAACGAGGGGTTGAGAATTGCAGCGGTGCCCCTTCCAGAAAAATTCTTATCGATTAAACATTATTTAATGCCTGTTTCCCAGTTCAACACTCGAGGTGCCGATGTCTGAGAGAATGGGTAACAACATATCAGCCGCGAGGTCGAACAGAGGTGATTGCAATAATGCGTTGAGCTTATCGCTCGGTAGCTGCTCTACCATATTCATGATTTTGCCCGCCATTGTTTTCAAACACGCTATCTTCGCTGCCCTGATGACCTCCAAATGGCCCGAGTCGAGTTTGGCGATGGCATTCAAGATTCGATCTTCGTTCTCTTTGATGCTCTTGAGGACGTTGTACTTGGCCGCTGAGACCTCCAACATCGCATCCACCATTGTTTTCTGTTTCGGTAACGCGGACGCAGGCTCTTCCAGATCCTGGCTCACCGGGAACTTGTCCGTCAACTTGTCGTTTAGGAATTTCTCATCGACGGGGTATGTTTCCAAAAATTTAGAATCGGCTCGCTTTGACATCGCCATCGCGGCAAAGGAAAAGGCCTGAAAAATTAACGACAATGATTATGGAAACAGAGAATCGACGATACCGATCGGAATAAATGAAACTTACCAGGAACAAAACCGTTCTCGACATCCACATATTTCTAAGAAATTTTGCTTTCGACTGAATGCCAAAAGGTTCCCCATTCCCTTATATACCCCGTGAACTTGCGATAACGCTTTGGCTTTCTCAAATTGCCCATCCTACCGGGCATTTTTGGAAAGCTCGTAAACTTTCACTTGTGCCTCGGTGCTTTCCACTATCAGATAATCCGTTAATCACCGTGGACTCTAATCGTTTGGTAAAATGGAAAGTTCTTGGTTTCGTTGTATCGAAAAAATAGATCTCCCCCTTTTCAACAATAAAATAAATAATAATTATTCGTTTATTCGTTTATTAATTTCGTTTATTTTTTCATGTAAAATTTCTTAATTGTCCTGTGTCGTCGAATGATTTTGGGTGTTCGGAACGCTAGAGTCCGATTCCTTATCGCTGAAAGCGATTTCGTTCTGCGCGTTCAGCGAATGTCCCGATTTATCCGCGTCGTTCTTTTCACGTTTGCAGATGTCCTCTACGACGAAGGTGGCGGTCATCAGTACGGACACTCCGGCGAATATCACCCACATGATTAACTCCAGCGTGACCTGTCCAACAAAATACAAGACAGTATTGCGTTACCCAGACGTGGAAACGTCACAAACGTACCTGAGCGATGGCTTTGAAGACGATCCTCGCGTGAGTGTTCTGGTAGATCCATACCCATATCATATAGGGAAAAAGAACGCCGAGCAACAAAACATCCACCAGGTTCAACGCGAACACCGCTACCAAATGCAGCACCGATAATTTTCTACGGAACGTGCAATTAGAATGGCGCGTTACTTAATGCATCTCGATATAAGCAACCTCGGTTTACGTAGTTTTGCTTTATGTACCTCTTCGCTTCTTTTACGACGCTATTTTCTTCGGCGTTTTGATTAGCTTGATTTTCAAGGGTTAGCGCTATAATCGTTTTCCGTCCGTTACGCATCTCGTACGATGTCGATCTTGATTTTTCGAACGAGCGACTTGCACCTCGACATTGGACAATTTGCGATCGGAGATTTTACAACGTTGACATGATACGTCTCATAAATTTACCAAAACACGAGGCACGGCAACGAATCGTAAATAAAATCGACGAAACGGGAGGGGAGGTGAATTCGCCGTCACGAATTTCTCATCTGTTTTACGTTTCATGTCGATATACAGAGTGATACCAGAAGTACGATCGTCACGTTGACGAAGAAAATTGATACGGGAAAATGATAATTATACTTATTTTTTACAAGTACCCTTCGCTTTGTCGCTAAGAAGTTAACTCAAGGACATTTTCTACTCAAGGACATTTTCTACTCAAGGACATTTTCTACCCAAGGAAAGTAAACATTTGATCTTGGATCTTATGCAAAATTATCGTTTATTATGCGCATACATAAAACATTGGCTATTCTACGATCCTCGTTAAGTACTAGTCGGCATCTAGCTACACGAGTCTGGGACTCGAGCATCTAAGAAGCAATCTTATTGTAATACTTTTTGGTATCGCGTGACCACGTGTGAGACGTCCTGTGGCAATGTTCCATCCATCTTCTCGCGCGTAGGCCTCAGACCCCTGCGACTCGAACGTTTTCAACCCTCCGACCGATCCCATAAATATTCGTATCCTCTGTGTCTATTGAAGAAGATTGACTAAATTAAATAATAGTTTTGATATTACCAAATGAATTTATCATTATACATATTGATATACAGGGTGTCCCAAAAGTCGGGGAGGAGTCGGAAATGGGGGGTAGCTGAGACGATTCTGAACAACAATTTCCTTTGCAAAAATGTCGGATGGGGCTTCGTTAAGGAGATATTAAGAGAAAACCCCGACCAATCAGAGCGCGCGTATGTCGTTGGAGCGGCCGCGGTAGCGAATGAGCGCGGCCGCCTAGCGCGTAGCCTACGCTCAACCGGCATACTCGCGCTCTGATTGGTCGGGGTTTTCTCTTAATATCTCCTTAACGAAGCCCCATCCGACATTTTTGCAAAGGAAAAAGTTGTTTCAAATCACCTCCCGAACCACCCCTTTCAAGGACCTCCAACATTTTTGGGACACCCTGTATATGTATATGAATATGCTTATATATATGCTTAACATCAAACCTACCATTCAGTTTAAACAAATTTCTTTAATAGACATAAAGGGTACGAACATTTATGACACTGACTGTAAATATCGTCGTAACTTGAAACCGTACATCGAATAATAACGAGGAAACTATCAAATCTTCGTTAAAAAGAAGCTTCTGCAACACGAAATTTACGTCACTTTCCTTCAAGTTCGACCAAGGCCTGACTAGTGCTCTATCGACACTTCCAATCGCATAAATCACTTATTGACACAACGAATGGAAGTGTCAATAAGTGAGAGTGGCTTTCTTCTATGGCACAAAGTGACGGTGACACAATCGGTGGTTAATCATTATTATGGTAATCGACCCGCTCAGGGACGTTCGTCGCGAACTCAAACAAAATCTCGACTCTCGTTCCTCGTTTGGTCGATTAAGCGTTGAGCGCGTCATCGGGTGAAAGGACGTCAGTAAACTGTTCGCCGGCCGTAGCGAGGTATCTGATTCGCACGATAGCCGTACGGTTGATTGTTGTGACGATGTTGTCTCCTCGCCACCTGTTGCCTGTAGACGAACAACGGCCTGAAGACCTTCGCGTCCTGAGCCTCGAGGTCATCCAGGTCACCTTTAGAGTCTCCTTTGATCTTTTCATTCGGTTCCTCCTCGACGGACCTGGACACCCTCGCCCCTGCGTCCCTTGGTACCTGATGCCCCATGGACACTGGCGATTGCACTCTTTCTATTTCACCGTTGTTCTCCAGGCGCTCTTTGGACTTTCCGTAGGCCTCGATCTGAAATTGTATACTTCGTTGGTCGATCTCGTCGGAATTAATCTTACACGTCGGACCGTAAACATTATAGATAATTTTCTCTTTCGCTTCCACGTACCGCGCGCAAGGGTCTCGAACCGACTTCGAGTTTCCCTTCGACTTCCTTTCCCAGCATCCGGTCGATGTCGTCGTTGCTCATCAAACTCTTTTTAGGCATTCCGTACGCTCGAACTCCTGGAAGGTCTTCCTCGGAGTTTATATGAATCTTCTCCACCTTCCCATCGAACCCGGTTTGATTCTCTATGTGCACTCTCCTGGTGCGGCTGTTTTGCCGGAACCTTCTCGGAAGTCTGGATGGAAGCCCTGCCTTCTCGCTCTCCGAGCTCGATTCCCTCGAATCTGAGAGATCTTTCGGCGATTTCGTTGCGGCGTCTACGTCGAACGACGCGACCAAGCAGAGAATCTGGAGCGGAAAACGAGAGACAAAGATCTTGTAAAGATTTGTAAACGATTGAAATGTTTTTAATTGCGCGTTCTTTTAACTGGAATTCTTTGCGTACTGTAAACTCGGCACTGCAGGTTGCTGATTTATTCTCTGTGGTTTAGCGATAGCTGTAATTGTTATCGGAAAACCCAGGAGATTAGAGAATCCCTCTTGCCTTAGTTATCGTTCTTAGTTTCCGCGCTGGAGTCACGTTCGAAACATCCCAGAGTTTAAGGGGGTAAATAGATTTAAAACTACATTTTTTTTAGTGATTTGTATGAATTTTTATAGCAAGGAAGGAATGTATATAATTTAACGAAACTTTGAGGACATTTTATACATACATTCAAGTAAATATTGTAATTTTTTGGTAATATTTCCTGCTACCACAGTTTTTACTTGAAATCAATAGAGATTTACATTTACTTTAACGACATTTCTTTCTTTCTTTCAAAAAACGTTATACAAAAGTGTCAAAAAATTATGCCGTTACGTTTAAACGCCTCTGAAAATGCAATATTCAATTTTTTAGGTAGGAATTTAGGTTCATATAGAAGAAAGACACGTCTTTAAGGTAAATTTAAATCCCTATTGCTTTCAGGCGAAAACTGTGGCCTCCAGAATCCACGCGAAACATCTGCGTTTGATGGTGACCTCCGTGGCAGCTGATATCTTCCACGTTTCCCGAGAAAATACTTCAAGAAATTTACAATATCTACTTGAATGTACGTGTAAAATGTTCTCAAAGTTTCATTATATTCTATACATTCCTTTCTTGCTAAAAAAATTCGTGCAAATCTAGACGTATTTTCCTTCTCAAAAGGAACCGAAACGACGAAGAGTTTGTTCGAAACTGCGGAGGGTGAAATGTTCTTACCAGTAGCAGGGTCCACACGGCGGATGTCATCTTATTGCGCGCAGCTCTTAGGCTTCCAACACCGTTTCCTTTCGCGTCGAGGCTTAAATCACGATTGAGGGAACCGATCAACCGAGCATCGGTTATATACGTGGCGCGTTCATGATCTCGAAGAACGCAATCGAGCTGATATGGCACACATGGTATGCAGATTTCCTGTAGAGAGGGAATAGTCCTGTTCGCGGTAAGAATCTCGGTTGTTGAGCTTCCAGCAGAAGTCGGTGAGTCACCTTTGGGAATAGTTTCTCGAGGAGAGTCGGAGAAAGATGGTCCCGTTGATTTTTTCTCCTCCGTGAACAGGCTTTCGCGAAAGTTTTCCTGCCCGAACACCTCGCATTCCTCCGCGATCAGGCGATCCTTTGATCGCGACGATCCTGTGGCGGTATCCTTTGCAAACTTTTCCGCTCTCACCGTGGGAATCTCTATCACAGAAACGCATCGCTGCCAGTTTTCATAGAAGTCGAGCAAGGATGATCGGCAAACTCTAAACAATGACGGTGGGTTTCTCAGAACTTAGCCTGCGATAGAAACGAGCTGAATTCGACTGGACATATAGATAACTCGTGACACCGACCACGTAGGAAAAATAAGAAGAAGTCAGAACGTGGAAACGTTAGAATAAATTGTAGAGATAAATGAGCAGTACAGTTATTCGACGGTTACTTCCAATTGCGAGAGGTGATTTATTATTTGACCGATCGTTTTAAAATAATTGTATTCGAATACGCTGTCGGTGAATGAATAGATTTAAAAGGCGAATGACTAATCGATTCCGCCCGGGGGCATTAACGACGTCGCGTTAATTGATGTCTACAAATGCCCATTGAAATACATTCGTGGAAAAAACTGGTTTGCGAGCGTTCGCCGAACGTCTTTAACGAGCGCAAACATCGTTAATCTTTCTTGGTATCTAACTTCGATCGCCGTTTGATTAGATCGAACCAAGATTATGTGGGTCTAGGTCGAGGCCATCGCCGTTATGAAAAGCCACGGGATCCTTCGTTTCCGTGTACGACGACGGAGAAATGTTTCGTAATTCCTTGTCGCGATTTTCTATTCATCGCATAACCGAGTTTCTAAGAGGCCCATCGATCTCGCCAGCAAAAACGCGTCGATCCTCTAGAACTGTGCGCGAACTGGCACGCGTAACTGCATTTCCGTCCTGGAATAAGGTCGAGTGCCAACGTTAACGCGCGTACGTTCGCGAGATATAAGAAAATATAAGAAAGAATCCAGGAAAGGATCGCAAGCCATCGGAAAGCTATCGTTGGTAACAATTTTATTGGGTTTTGCAACGTTCTACGTGGTACACATTTCTTTATTTCCACAGAGGACGACGAGGAAGAATGAATTTTGAGTGGTACACAAGATCCTAAATACGTAAATGTCAAGACCGAATATAGTTGAACAACGTTCAACATACGTCGAAGGAAAGACAACAGTGCCATCGAGTAAGATTTTCTTTTTATTCATCGGGGATATTTTTCCCCAGTAAGACAAGAAACTTCATTTCTTCAGTAATCGTTGTATCGAGACCCGTAGCCATATCTGCGCCTGGGATAGTAGTCGTAGCTGGAGTATCTGGACCGTTCCTGCGCCTCCTGTCGATACCTGAACAAAGGCCTGAAGATGATGTCCTCCGCGACCTCCATGTCGCCAGTTTGTCGCGGATACGCAGCGGCGTCGTCTGTAAAGATTGGCTCGACGATCCTCCAGCGTTGCACCACGACAGGAGCCAGGAAGTCTTCTGTCGCCATGCTCGAGGCTACTTCCGGTAAGAGCTGGACCGGCAGCGTTCCTTCAGTCGGCGACGACGCGATCTTCATCTGAAAACGATATACTTGTTTCAGGAGAATCGTTTCGTCCTCGTTCCGGTATTCGTATAAGATATTTCTCGACGTGGATAAATCGCTTCCACTCATCGGTGACATTCTTCGCCAGCGGGAGGAACGTGGAAGAAAACAGGCGAATGCTTTGCTACTCTCACTTTATTAGGACCGTCTAGTGTTTACATTTTGCAACGATCGCTTTGCTATGCTTTATATTATCCCCTCGTAAACGGAATTGCCCGATGGATTTACCTCCAACGGGGTCGTAGATGGTTTCCAGTAGTCAGGATCGATGGTCAACGACGATTCGTCGACGACGTTCTGAGCTTTGCTCTGGATCTTGTCGCTGTTGTCATTGAGGAACTGAACCTGATTCTCCAGGGCGTCTTTGTTCAGCTGATTCGGTAGGATGGCCACAATGGGACTGTTCACCTTGCCTTTTTCTGCATTCGAAGGATCGATGACCGCCACGATGGGGACGGCTACCTTCTTCGAATCGTCTTCTGGCATCGGTGCGTCATGCGTTAGCTTGTCTTCCAGGAACTCGGTTTCAGTTTTACGTTCCGCGTTCGATGGTGACTGTTCCGTGTACTCTGTCCACTGGAACGGGACATCCTTCGTGGGCTGAACCGCTCCGTTTCCGCTTCCTTCGAAATCGAGGGACTGTTTGACACGAAACGAAAGGGATTAGTTTAGTTTAGTAATAAAACGAAGGGGGCAATTAAGTTGATTATTTCACGAATGACTTTTCCAGTCAGACCTTACTCGCGATTAGAAGGAATCCATCGAGACAGATGGAAACACGGAACCTCGTTACTCTAAACTTCACGGCGCAACGTAAACATTGGACGTGCATCTTCTTGCGCAATAAACACGGCGTGCTTTATCGCGGCCTACAGAAGATAGAGATCTGCCTCGATGGAATTTATTCGTTGAATTGTTACTCCGTACCTCAGACGTGTATTCGTCCTCGTCGCCTATGAAAGGCTGGTTCTCAGGCGAGGTAAACTCGCCGGATTCAGCCTCCGCACGCTTGGCTTCCGTGATATTCCTGCGAACGTCCTCCAAGTTCTCCGTTGGGACCACCAGAATATGCTCGCGTTTCGAGAGTACCTTGAACCAAAAGGAAACTGTAGTCGAAGATGTCGGAGCTCTTCGATCGGAATCATTCTATCTATCAATGATTCTATCGAACGATGACCGTCTCGATAGAAAAATATTGAAACTCGCCTATCCCCTGTAGTTTGCCTTGTTTTTAATTCTGAGGTTAACTGCATTCTATCGGTAGGAAAGAGAAATTAAGAAAACAAGGATAGCACGTCTTCGTCCCGAGTATTTATTATGCTGTTCGTCGCGTGAATATTTTTTTTTTTTTCTTACACGATGAATGGCAGCGACGTATTTGTTTACATTTTACTGGTACATACCCTGTTCGGATCGGTGGCTGGCAATATGTAAACATTTTTTTTAACGACGAGTCCATTTAGCGACGCGTTGCTGGCTGCTTGCTGAACAGCGTCCTGGACGACAGGATCCTGGACGACGGCTGCTATAGTTTCGTTCTTATCGCGTGGCGTCGGTGGCAGCAGGCTCTCCAGGTCTTCGGGATCCAAAGGTTTCGCAGTTGAAACGTTTCCGTGGAGTATTACCATACAGCAGACTGCTATCTGAAACTTGCTAATCTAATAACAAGCGTCATAATTTAACACGTATCGAGGCGACCATATCTCGAACCCTGCTCTACTAACATTTAAATAACATTAATTTTCGTGAAAAAGAACTCAAGTTTCATTTACTCGCACCATAATTTCATTTATTATCGTAAAAAATTCGAATCTTGTAAATCACTTCTAACTCTACCAAAGTTTAATATATATTACGTAACGTGACAGTGTTCGAAATACCACTTTAGATCGTTTAATGTCTGTACCCCTCTTCAGTACCATTTTGTGCTTCATCGCTTCAGTTTTAGGGTCCTTCGCCGCTTTCCAACCGTCTCGGATCTTCGTCTCGACGAAAACTTCGCAAACGCTTCTTCGAGTCTGACCACTGATAACGGTTCGCGCTGGTTTTATACCGAGTGCCGAAAGAATTATCGTTTTCCCGCTAAAAGACGCGAGTAACAACCTTGCGGTACATCGCTTTGGCCAGGTACACCTTGAACCTGTTGCCTAGACTTCAATCTCCTGTTTACTCTTTCACGGCTGCAGATGCGAATTGCGTCCAAATTTTACATCCTCGTTAGGATCTCGTTAATTGGAATAATTGGAACGTTGAAGCGTGAGTTATTGAACGCGCAATTGTTTTCTCGCCGTGCAATTTAACATCGCTAATCTTCCGGTGTGTTCTCGAGAATTAATTTAATCTGCACTCTTAGGGCTAATATTAGGATTAATCTTTCGATAATTTATTAAAAAAAGCTTTCATTGTGCCACATCTGAATCTCCAAAGTGTCCTTTCGCTCGACTCCAGGAAAACCGAGTCCTGAGATTAATTCTTACTCCTGTGCGAAACGAATCCTGCCGTTCCCCCGAAATCATTGCTTGTGGAAGTACTTAGATCCTCGACTGGCCAGGGTTTCTAGATCGTTGGGATTCTTCCAAAACTGATGCAGCACTTAGTACGTCGCTGACGATATATAAATGTTTAGCAATCGACTTAGCGGCTACACAACCGGGTATAAAAGAGCAGATACCACTTCCTGGTCGTTTAGTCTGTATCGAAGATAGAAGCCAGAATTGTTCGGAAATTTCGAGCGGTGACCACTGAAATAAATCAAGAATGGTATCGTCGGTTGCTGTCTTTACCTCGGTCCTCCTGGGACTGATCCTCCAGCGATCAGAATGCGTCGTTTTGGAAGCATGGGAGTCCTCGACGACATCGCAGCCTTCGACTACGTCTAATTTGTCGTCCGACCTCGATGATCAGATTGTCACTTACGTAATTCGAAGTGTCGACCAAGCAGCTGACGGTACTCTCCAGGAAGAAGTTAAGGCCAGTCCCGAGCAAGGATCCTCGACCCCTCAATCTTCCACGATGGATACTGCAACTACAAAATCTAACGAAAAGAATCTAAATAAAACCGATGACGTTGCACATGAAAGTCCTCGGGGTTTGATCGTAGACCTAGGAGCCATCAGAAATATTCGTGCCAAGCGAGACACCGATGACGGCGAGTCCTCAAGCTCGGAGGACTCTGACGAAGTTATGCAGGACGATACCTGTGATACGTGCGACCAACAGGAAGCAGTTGTCGAGGATTCACCAGACCAAGGTGATACCTCGTCGATGGAGGTCGAAGACGACACTGCGAATGCAGAGTCCAACGAGGACTCGGCTGATCAGGTGGACGAAGAGGAGAGTCTCGAAAGTTCTGAGCATAGACAGGGCAGAATGGATCAGCTTTGGTACCGTGAATCAGCCACCAAAAGTTCCGAGAGCCAGCCCAAGCGAGAATTCATAACCGTTCCGGTTTTCCCAGGAAAGTAATCCTCGAGGAGAAGAAACCAGGGCTGACTCGAGGCTTGACCGTTAACTTAAACTTAAAATTTATAAAAATTTTGTTTTGAGACTATCGAATATTACATGATTCAACACTTGTCCTGGCTCTAATTTTTCTAACCACGCCAAATTCACGATATCTATTCAGATATATTTTTGTTACCGTCTCACCTTCGTAATTAACTTTCTTAGTTCCTTAACGAAACGTTAGGAAACGGCCAAAGTGTCAAACGAGCTCCGAACAGGTCCAATAACTAACGGCGAAGACAGCAGCTAAATCGTCCCGGATTTGTCCACAGTTCATCCTTGCGTTAACTTCTTCGATCTTGTGGATTTATATCTGTGCTTAACGACGAGGTATCTAAAAAATGTACACCGGTAAACAATAAAGGGACTAAAGAGACTTGCTTTTATAGCAGTTAAATAAATTTACCGATACGCGAATCATCGTTAGCCTTGCAAAAATAAATACAACTTTCACCACAATTTGCGAGTCACTCTTTGTCTCCTTTGAAAACGTTATCGGGAGCCTCTGAGTATCGTTAGTACTCTGAGCACAAGGATCTAGAAAATGTTCGATCGACGCAGGAGGAAACAAAGGATACCGTTCTCTATGAAAGAGAAAGAAAAACATTTCGAGTTATTTCAAGTATTTCGAGTTTATTTTTCTAAAAAAAAAACAGTCGTATCGCAAACGCGATTTAATAGCTACGTTAACATCGTTACGTCTAAGTTTCTTTAAATAGATATTAATTATAATCGAAGTTTGCTTTGGTGGGTAGCTCTTCGTCCTTAGGATTAGGAACTTACAGCAATCAAAGAACTCTTTGACAAACTGAACGCGTTAAAATACAAGCTTATGCTACGATGTCGACACTCGTGCGTTCACTCATCCATACAATGTTCCGGTAACGATACAAAATCTAGTCGAAAATGATGATACAGAGTGGTACAGAGTCGCGCCCTGTCGCGCGGTTGATGTTTAGGTGTAGTTGAGAGAAATTTTTTGCTGTATGTGTTTTTGTTTTGCTGTAGGATCGACGTCGTTCCCGTGCGTCGCGTAGACTCGTTGCTCGTCCAATTAACAGCTTCGACACTTGTACTCGTTCTCTAACGAGACACTAAGTGACACAGCCTTCTCCAACAGTTGGACTACTTCCGTCTTTGAGCGTAATCCTCCTCGCAGAACGCAGCCGAAGATGGTAACGTTTGCGTTCCTGCTCGCGACCCAAGTTTCGGTTCAACAAATTTGGGGATGCAGCGAAGAACTTAAGTTTCTAGTCGATGTCGAGATCGATGGCGGCTGGATGAAAGTCGGGGGGTGTTTCAGGCAGTATACGATCCAGGTGGATCCTTTATCGAAATTATGCGAACCTTGGAGCTCTAGAAACCTGGAGTTCTAGAACCTCTGGAGTGGATCCTTCCACAAGTATCGTTGGAATAGGAAGAGATCTAGAACCTCTGGAGTGGATCCTTCCACAAGTATCGTTGGAATAGGAAGAGATCTAGAACCTCTGGAGTGGATCCTTCCACAAGTATCGTTGGAATAGGAAGAGATACAAAAAAAATCTCGTGTCAGTGTCCCTCCTTCGAGATTCCCAAGATTCCTTAAGAATCCCGAAGCTCCCGATTCTTGGATCAGGTTTGACTCTTTTAATTCGTCGAGGAGACTTTCTCTGGAAGAGGTGTTATTTTCTTTGGTATCCAAATCGCTGTCCGTTCTAGCAAGGTTGTCAACGACAGCAGGTGTCATCGATGACTCAGAATCGATTACCGCGGCGGTTAGCCTCCCTGACCCGTTCCCTGTACGCCAGCTGTTGCCTGTAGACGAACAGAGGTCGAAGAGCGTAAGTGCCAGCCGCGGTTTCCAGATCCTCCGGTTCCTCTTCTTGTACGTCGCGTTTCTCGACGAGTGCAGCGCCAGGAGCGGCTTCCGGCATCTCCGAGTCGTCCAACAGAACGGCGTAAGCTATCGGGGACGATTCTCCAGGTCCGCCGTCGAGTCCAGCCGGTCGTTGGATTAGGACTCCGACGATCGGACCCAGGTTGCCTTCGGGCCTCACTGGGAACGCCGCGCAGCAGCTTACCAGCGTCAGCAGGATGACGATCATGCTGGAAGTCTGAAACAAGGAAATTCGTCGATTATAATTTTTGATTATCATTTTTAGGCTTAACTCAACGAGCTGTGTGTACGGGTGCCGATTATAGACGGCGTTCAGTGGCGTCACTCCAGCAGACCGGATAAGAGAAGAGTCAAGTTTGATAAAAGTACAGTTTTAATTTCATCGAGACTCGAAGGATCGGTACAAAGTTGTTTGACATTTCAGACAGTGGAGGCGTCGTTGTAATGGCATTTACTCGAACGAAGAGTAAAACGAAGTAAACTAAGGAATACGATCTACTTGATGCGAGATGTTAGAAGGCTAGTCTCTGGTATAAAACCTCTCTTTATCAACTAAATATGTGGACACTTTGACGAAGTAACGATTAACAATTTGAATCTTGCAGAGTAACCTTACCATTTTGCCGTGTGTGAGAGAGATTCCTTTCCTCGAGGTCCAAAGAATGATGATATCTTGATGTCTCGAGCACTGAGGTCTGTCAACTATCGCACCAAAGTTATCACTATCGACGATAAGAAGCAACTTTTCTCACGAAACGTGGAAAAAGACTGTTGAAAGTGATTGATCCGTTGGGATTGCTCTGCAGCAGGTTTATGTCCCACGGAACCATCCTTCCAGCATTTATACGAAACAATGACGTCAAACGGGAGCACGCTAATCGTACAGTGACGTATCACGGCAGGTGATAAACGACCTGGTAAACTAGAATGATCGATGGGAACTCCGAGCTACGTGCATCCTCGAGCGTTGCATCCGGTTGGAGCCTCTTGTTTTCCTCGAGTACCGCGAAATTACGGTGGGGTTGTTATTTTCGGAGACCGACATTCGTTTGTCCTGGTAAAAGGCGCTAAATTCCAGGTAACGTGTCCTTTATGTCAAGGCTTCTTAAACTACGAGTCGCGACCCCAAACGGGGGTATTATAAAATATTTAATATTCTCTTTTATTTGTGTTATAGCAAAAAGTGCAGTTTTTATGAAAAATAGGGTATTGTAATAGGGTACGTAATTTTAGGGTATATAATAAACTATAATAAACACAATTTCACAAGTTTTTGTGCAATTTTTAATATGATACTTTTGTATGTTTTTAGACAAATTCTAAAATTGCATTTTTTCATATGCATACGCATCGTTACTTAATCCATAAATCATCAGTACCTCATCGGTAACTCTTTTATCATAGAAACTGGAATTTGTTATACTTTTATTATTAGTTTCACAGCGTAGATCGATCGGCGCTCGTATTTTAAAGACGCGTACTTTTGAAAATGATACTTATCGTGTAAAATTCGCTATCCTTTTGTATGTCACCTTCAATGTCAAGAACGGATACATGCAGGCCTTTTGTTTTCTTCGAAAGCGTGAAAAGGGATGACGCGGTTCGCGAATGACGCTCGGCGTCCGTTCCGCTAAATAATCATTCACGTGGTCACATCTCGGGTCACGCCTAAATTTCGACCATTTATGTAGACAACAACGATGCGCAGAACGTTTTCAAAAATTACAGAAATTCTAATTCTTAAAGCAGATATTATCGCAAATTAAACGAAATCGTCAACGGCGACAGAATAATAATTGTTGAACTATTTTTCGCAGGATATCGTCCGGCGTTTTGCGATTGGTCATTGGGCGACTTATCGCGTACGGCGTTCCATTAGCAGGGACCGTCTTCGTCGTGAATCACTTCTGCATTTACGCGGAAGAGGATCGGTACGCGTTCGAAGGAATTACGCAACGGGGCCACCGCAGCTACGCGCTTGAACGATATTTCTCTCGGAGGCTGTACTTGTTTACGCGCTGCACCCAGTCACGCGTCGAAGGAGTCACGCGTAGTTTAACTTGTGACTGGAAAACACGGTGATTTAACGCGCTCGAGATCGAGGACTCTGCGGACGAGCAAACGCGATGCTACGATCAATTTAGCAGATGACGCGGCCCGCAGATCTTGGTAAATTAACTGCTTCTGAGTTACTTTTACATGGTTGCGAGACTAAAACTGATTAATTCGAAATATTCTGGTGTCGGGGATGAATTATCGAAGCTTGAAGTGATATTTGTAAGTAAGTCGCTGTTTGCGATACGGTATTGTACCTCTTAATCGGCGGGCGATTTCAAATAAAAAGATGGGGATAACGAGTTTCTTATTTCGAGACAGAAAACAGTTTCGAGACGATACTGTAGCGACTCTTCTTGGAAAGTAAAGGGATAGGCTATGAATAAAGGCTACTAATAAGAGGATGGAAGTGGATGGTGTTAGTAAAAAAATCAACAAAGGCGCATAATTGCCAATACGTTTATTAAATCGGTGAAACCTTCCAAGCGACTGACGCTCATTGTCAGCAATGATCCAAACTTCGTCCGCTCCTCGCTGCCACAATCTGTTAATCTTCCTCTCTGCTCCATTCTACATCGATGAATGATCGTGAACTACGAGAAACCCCGTACAGTTCGGACTTAAACTAATCTTCGTCTAAAGAATTATCCCGCTCTACTTGCGTTAACGTCAAGATTAATTTATTGCAAAATCTACAAACTGAAAAACAATAGGAACAATTTATCCCGTTACTGAAACGCGGTCTTCTTCGCAGATGAGGGGGAGATGAAGCGTTGAAAGCTCGTGGGGTTTAGGGGGGGTAAGGATGAATTGTCAAAAATTGGCCCCGTCCTCGGCGTGTCGGAGGATCGTGACCGTCGAATCAAGCGTAGCTTCGGTGTACCAAAAATGTCGATTTATTTCCTTCAGTCAAGCATTCATTTGCGTACGAATAAATAGCGTTCCACTTTCTCTTTTTAGCTGGTTGTAAAAATAATTGAAAAGCAACGAACGGACTTGCGTGTTTTTTTTTATTTTTTTTTTTTTTTTTAATGTTTTATCGTGTTATTCTCGTTTCGTTTCGACGGCACTTTAAACGCGATCTCGTCGCGGGTTTCTTAGCAATTCGTTTGTTTTGTTTGTTTCTTTTATTATTTTATCGTTTAGTTCGCAGGCTCGGCCTCCTCGTGCACGGTTTCGCTGGATTCGGTAGTTTCGCTTTTTAATCTGAAAGAAATCACCAGATGAGGGTCTTTCGAGGCTGCAGGGAAGACAAGTACGAGAATTAACAAGCGCAAGACAGGTGTTAGCTCGATACCCGAAAGTTAATGGCGTTCGGTCGTGAAGAGTGTTAGATCCCTGATCGTACTCATACCGATCTTCCCAGAGGGATTGTTAGGTGAAAATAGTGGGTGTAGGGGTGCCGATCGACCAGGTCCAGAACTACGTTCCCATCGAGAAGAAGGGAAGAATTAATTAAATAAAATATCGACAAGTTTGGAATTATAAATTCGAACGTACTTTAATCGAAAATAACTTCTTCCTCGAGCGAACGAAAGTTGTCTGCAGCTGGTCGCTTGGTCGCGTTAGTAAATAGGCGTGGGAGTGGAATAAAAAAAGTTGGAAAGTACGAAAAAATCCTTTCCTGTATTGATCGATCTAGTACGCAACGGGGAATCTCGTCTACGAGTCTCTCTACATGGGATTTAAAGGAAAAAAAAAAAGAAAATAGAAAGAAGAGAAAAAGAATACGCGCGTCGTGAGAGTTTCATGACGTTTTGTCGCTCGGTTCGTTATTTCGAGTTTCTTTTCTCCGTCTTGTTCTCTTTCATCAATGTAAATAACATTTTATTGCGCGCAAGCCTTGAACGTCATGCTATCCAGTTATTCGTTTGGCTCTATTCTGTGTGTCGCGGGCAAAGAAGCGAAGCGGCGTCGATTCGCGTCGAGGACGGGCAAAATTTGATTCGAACGATAGACGAACGATCGGAAAACTAATTAAAAATATATAATGCAATTTCAGAGGACATCGATAACCTTCGAACGAAAATTTTGCCCGTCGTTCGCGTGGACAATTTCCACGCGGGGAATGTTGTTCGCGGTCGATAGTACGACGAATAGCTACGCGTTTTTCACCGATTCTTCACCGGAACGTTCTCTCGTTTCACTTCTTTCGCCCCCTCGTCTAAATCCTTCTAACTCTATATAGTACGGATCTGCCGTTTCTCACTTCTCTCGTGTAACTTTTACATTAAAATACCACTCGATATACTTCTACAACGGTACATACTTTTTTTTTTTTCTCGTAAATATAGTTAACTGTAACGTCGAGTCGCAGGATGCAATTAGGCTTCAGGGAGAAGTAACTTCCTACCGTTGCCAGTTCTCTTACTCTCGAGGACGACCGGATCGTTGTACCCTCGGTCGTCCTCGTCTTTTTCTCCGTTTCTTCGTCTTTCGCTAGTAACGAGCGCAACTCGATTCACAGCTTTCGGGGATCTGATCGCCGAGACCGTCCATCGTCTCACGAGGATATTCGGGGTCCGAATGCATTTTGCCGAAAGCTTTAACCGATCTTAATCGTATCACGTAACGATTAAAAGGGACCCCTGTGACGCGTTCGATGCCGAGGAACAGGAACCATTTTTTCTCACTTAATTCTTCTTCGACTTTGTAAAACGCGTTATATATTATTATTGCCATTCGTGTCCTCGCCTTCAGTCGTTCTTTCTACCGTTACGAAGTTCTTACTCCTCGCTGGGTGGCACCCTCAGCGTTGGAACGCGTTTGTAATTAACCGAATTACCACCTCTGCTGTTCAACACGGTCACGCCGGCGTGTACCACCGGTGGCTCGCACTCGCGTGTCTATCAGACGGCATGTACCACTGCGCCGCCCTATGGGTGAGAAACACAAACAGCACCGCCGGCGTGAACGTGCTTAAATTTTACGATGGCGTTCCTCTTTGAGAAGCGAACGTCTACCTCGACAGGAAGTATCGTAATCTGTTCGGAAAGCTCGTGTTACGATCAGCTCGGCGATCAGACGATAATAGATTCACTGGAACGATTATCTATATTCTTTATATATTGTCGGATAACGAAGGATTCACTTGCTCGACGACTACGCTCCGCCAAAAGGCGAGGGATTGCGTATAATATAATACAGCGTAGTTAATAGTTATATAGTATCGTAATCGTTAATGCTACTACCGGTTCGTAATTTCATTGTGGTTCCCATTTTTCCCCCTTCCTTTCGTTTTCGCACGAGTAGGCACTTAACTATGTTTCTGCGGTTCCTTGTAGTTACAACGTTTTATGTCTATTGTATGCACGCGACAGAGAGATTATCGTGGGAATAAATGGACAAAAAGAAATTAACGATTTTTCCCTTTTTTAAATCAGAAAATCCGAACAAATGCCTCCCCCCCCCTTCGTTTTCATCTTCTTTTGTTCGCAGAGAAACTGTTTTTTTTTCTGTTCTCGCTCTCGCACACCTGTTCTCTTTACCTTTCTTTTTCTTTTTTTTTTTTTTTTTTTGGAACTTTCGATTAGCACCGTGTGTCTTTCGTGGATTCTAGCTCTCGGGGGTTGATACGTTCCTCTGTCTCTCTCGCACTCGCACGCATTCTCTCGCTCTTCTCCGGGAGCTACACGCGACGAACAGGGGAGTCGAGTCGAACGCCGCGCGGAGAAACGATCGCCCCGGTTTTCTCGACGATCGTTACGAACAAGGAAACTCGAGAATTTCAGGGTAAACGCGTACAACGCCTTCGTCGATGATCGATCGTCTTCGAACGAAAAAGTTATCGGACTAGTCCAAAACGAATTCCGTTCACTAATTGACTCGTTGACAAACACCGGCCACGACCGTCGAAAGCTTCCGATCGCGATCTACGTCCCTTCTGGAAAATGAAATAAAGATCTTAGAATCCCGCGCTCGACAGCTTCCGAACAGTATCCGACTAATCTGGGCCGCGACGATAGCCTCGAAAGCCTCGCCCGGTGGTTCTAGTGTCTCTAAAAAAGAAAATATAAAAAATATCGAATTTGTCGATCACACCAGGAACACTACCATCGCTTTCGTTCGACAGAATCGATCCAAATGAAGGTTCGTACGCGCGTTCTTCTCTCCTACGCGAGAGTTGCAATTGTTTTCACGCTCTCCGTACGTTAATTGCTCGATATATTATATATACCATATGAAATGTTGCAAAATGCGTCTCTCCAGACCGCGCACTTGTCTAATGGTACAAACGCTCTCCAGGCAGAAAAATCAGGTAACGTGATAATGGTGCACACAGGTAGACGGTACCGACGACAGAATACTGTATTGAATTCGAACATGTGTAACATCGCTTCGAATGGAACATGATATCTCTAAATTAATGTATGTTCGCCGTAGTCGTGAGACGAACACGCGGACGCATACGGATGCAACGTACCCGAAAATCTCGTTTGTTTCTTATTTCTTTGTCTTTTACTTATTTTTTTTTGCAAGATCGCATTCCAATACGGAGCCAGCAACGTACAAAAGTACAAAATACAATTTGTTCGCGACGCGTGCTCTCCCATCGAGGAAAGCCGAGACCGCGAACCGCGCGACACCCCCTGTTTCCGCTCGTCTTGGAACGCGATCCGACAAAGTCTTCATCTACTTCAGTTTCGTAATTGTGACTTACATAAAAGCTCAGCTTAAGAATACGGGCTTAACACGTTATGTACTTCTTTTTTTTTCTTTCTTTTTTATCTTCTTTTGTTTACCTTTTCTTAACTCCGTCCCCTCTAGACACAATTAGACGTATTCAGTCTTTCTGCGACGCCCAATGGATCCGAACGTACCACTGAGCAAGTTTTGGGTGGAAATCGTGTTTTAGAAAACGTTACTTTTTAACCCCACCCCACTTCTCCCGTTTTCATCTGACGCGAAAGCGAGGTCACGTCGAGCTTAGAAGAGGCTCGACGCGAGTTAAGCTGTTGCCGTAGAAAAACGCTTTAAAAAGGTGTTAAACGTGTATAAAATAAAATTTACTAACACGACCATGAAACGGTTCGTTATTTTAACGTGTTTTCCTGAGCGAATCAGTTCCCGCTATTGGTTTCGATACTTCTCGCGTAAAGTACACAGAAAGTATCGCTAGAATTGTTCTCGTTAATCTCGGCGCGGACGCGGAGCGACCGAGTCTTTAATTTTCAAGCGTGCGAGGAAGTTCCTACGATTCGTTTCGATAACTCGATACAATTCAGCGCGATCAAACACCGCGATACCCGAATACCTGATCCGATGCCAGAAACTGATTCGAATCGAAGAAGTATTCGATACATAAGTATGTTCAGTTATGCGTGGCGTACAAAATTCTTGTTGGCTTTCTCGTTCGTTTGGCACCCGCTTTGTCAATTGCTCCGTCGCAATGTTGAAACGCAACAGGCGCGATTCTTTGCGCTGGAATATCATGCAACGAGCCCCTGTGCAATTTTCATTAATCGAAACGTTATCGGGTCGACGCTAATTACTTCAAGTGGAATTCGATACTATCCTTCCACCTCCGTATACCAGGAATGTTCTTGCGTAGAAAAGATTCCTTCAACTACTCTCGATACAAAATCGCTCATATAAACGTCCATGAGCATTTACGAAATTCCGCGAGACATCAAGCACACGGTCGAAGGCACAAGTAGCCATTTAACGGAATATTTTGGTGACCTGCGTTCCTTCGAGGAAGAGAGAAAGCCGAAAGTACCTCTTTACTCATAGCCCCAGGAACAAGTGTTAAATGAAATCGACGATGATTCGAAATAAACGGCATCCCACGTAAAGAACGGGCCATGGTACGTCACAGGCATCACTTACGCTAATTCTAATACGACTTCCCTTCTCCGTGAACATTCTACTGAAGAATGGACTCTACTTCAACGGGCGAGTTACTTTAAAAACATTTACTGTGTATACTACGGTTAGAATCGTTAACATTTCTCTACTCCTATCACGAATATATTCATTAGATTCTAGCGAAGTGATCGGGTGTGCTTATAACCTCTAAGCGAATGAATTTGGTACCCTGGATAATTGCTAACGATAGATATCTAATTTATTCGAAGATTACTTGACGAAATTAAAGGATTATCGAAACTGAAATGCCGACTGCAAACGGGTTAGTCAAATGAAAATAGCTAAATCTATTCGAGTGTTCAAGAAGTAGAAAGGAAATGTGGTGGATTAATACTTGCGTTTGCCTCTCTATTGGAAGATAAATAATCAAGTTTTCTTACCGAAATCGTTACGCACCCACTTCGTATAATGTGTATCGTATATGAGCTT
Source organism: Hylaeus volcanicus (assembly GCF_026283585.1). Classification (NCBI taxonomy): domain Eukaryota; kingdom Metazoa; phylum Arthropoda; class Insecta; order Hymenoptera; family Colletidae; genus Hylaeus; species Hylaeus volcanicus. Next base: position 31,369,952 of record NC_071977.1, read on the forward strand.
ACAGTTGTTACGATGTACGAATAACAAGGGCATTGATTCGTCGCTTCTCCGAGACCTTTCTTCCTTTTTCCTTTTAATTCGCGCGATGCAAATAATTCATTTATATATTAAGAAAAACATATTCCAGATTTATAATTCGAATGACAAAAGAAAAAATAATTTGACTCAATGCGCCTTTTATTCTCTCATCGTAACTGGAAACACGAAATACGAAATACTCTACTCACTTCGAAAATTGCGACTGTCAAGGGAACCTAATAAAAGGATCTTCAAAAGAATGTATACTTTCTAATATTCTACGTACTCATCGAGTAAATCACAATATAAAAATACAAATTGAAGATCTCCCCCTTCTCCTTCGTTTTTCCTTCTCGATCGATCTATCGATCTTTCTTTAGCTTCTTCGCCATGCAACAATGTCCTTTACAGATGCACTTTCTCAGAATAAGTTACTTCTCTCTAACATTCCTTTGATAACTGGTCTCGCCTTCCGCTAACCAAAGTTTCTTACCGACAGCGTCTCGCGTGATCTGCTTCCAATTACGTAATACCGAATGCTTCTCCCTGATTAATTACTCATTCCTGACTGTAATCGATGACACGTGCGAATGGAACTGTTAAATATCTCGTGGTGAAAGTAACTATTCTCGAATGTGCGAATCATCTAGTATCACTGACCAACTCGGAACAAGTCTGTCCTAACCTCGCATATACAAATAGCCACAGATTGCTAGAATACCCCCACCAACAATTGCGGCGCCTATGCCTATTGAAAGGGGCTTAAATAATGACCTCTTGAGCTTCTGCCATTCTTCTGTCTCCTTTTGTCGACGTTTCATCTCCCGTACTTGTGCTGCCAGACGTTCCTTCTTTTCTTTATTGCGATGACGTACTTCGTTTTTCCTGTAACAAACGAACGAGCATAGTGAAGAAAACTGAGATACATGTACGCAACTTCGCGTTTCGAACAAACTTACGCATCAGGACTGGACGGAGGACTGGTCGTTTGTAAAGAGTTTTCACCGTCGCTGGTAGTTTCGTTGGGCACTGCAACGCTATCGGAACTCTTTTCGTGCAAATTGTTTGTAATTATCGTAGAGTTTGCAGAGGGTGGACTGCTAGACGTTTCCGTGTTGGCAGACGGTTCTCTGGGTAATGGCTTGTCGGGTGGTCCACCTAATGCATCTAGCGTTAAAAATAAAAGAAGATTATACTTTGAAAGTGTCGAACTTCGCGTTCGTTGCTTATCGATCGTCCTCACCATTCTTCGTAGTTGTGTTCGAAGTTAGATCCGCCATCATACTACGCGTTAGAGATTCGCCTCTTGGAGGCGGCAAAGGAGGCGGTTCGTCCTCATCTTCGATCGTAGAATTACTAATATTATTTACCACGTCGTAATGATTCGTTACTACCTCATTGTCGATGTTCTGTAAATTAGACGAAGATTAATGAAAGTCATAGACCACCGTACACCACAGTAGTACAGCGCTATTAGGATTGGTTTACGCGAAAGAAGTTATATCTTTTCCAAACGATACGCGACCAATAACACTGTACCACTGCGAATTGGTATTAGTTACCACGTTGTTGGATGGCAATTGTTTTGCTCCTTCTATAATAGCAGCATACGAAAAACGTAGTTGATCCGGTGTTTGAATTAAACCCATTCTGGATCTTCTCATTTCGATCAACACATCTCTAACATTCACAGAATTCAATCCGCTTTCTTCGATCTACAACCGAACGATAAATCATTTTTTTCCCCCAGAATTATCAATTTTATCGCGCACTATCGCTAATCCTTACCAAAACAAGACACGTGTCGACTAAACAAAACGTTCCAGACCTTCCGATGCCAGCAGAGCAATGCACAACAGGGGGGCCAACATTTTGATCTAACGCTCCCGACTGTCTAACGTCTGCCAAAAAGTGCAGAAAGGCTGTCGGACTTTGCGGCACTCCGAAATCTGGCCAAGTAGTATAGTGAAAGTGCAATATTTCTCTACTTTCCTTTGTTTCCAAATCAATTAACCTGCGAGGTATACAAACGTTAAATTAAATTCTTATTTTGCTACCTCGCGTACTCTCTTCTATAACGTCATGTTCATACTTTAATATTCTAGTCGTGTAATCCGACGATTCCGTTTTGCTGACGTATTCTACTTTTATACCGACATCCAAAAACGTCATAGTCTGATCCAACGAATCACCGAGAGGCCAATACTGATAACACTTAACTTGATTCTTCTCGATTATTTTATTTAACATTAACACAGCTTTAGAATTTTGCTCCCATACCATCAGCCAAAAGTGGCCGGCAGTATTTTCCAATGGTCCTTGAGTAAGGATGTATTGTCTGTGAGCACGATCTACCTATAAAGAACATCAATTTATTGTCACAGTTTAAGGATCAATTATATTTGCGATGCTTACTTGTATTAGGTTGGCATTGATGTAATCGCATGGTCCTCTTTTAAGGACGATCCTGCTGTGGTCGTATGGAGCAACATCTCTGTAACGGTTCAAATTTTTGTTCTGCGGTTTCTTTGATTCGTTGCACGTGTATGTAAAATGGCTGCATTCGTTGCGTATGTGCTGCAAAAATAAAGGTTATAAATATTTCAGAAACGACTACTCGTCCTTGGTAATAAGATCTCGAGACTCGGTCTATGTTGTATTCAACGTTTGCCTGTGAAAAACGCTTTCCGAGAAAGCGAAACGATACCCACGAATTAAAACAATCTGTTCATTGTAATAAATGTATCCAGGAAACGAGGCGCGGGAACGAGATAAAGAACACACGCGACTGTTGAATTCTGGCTCGTAGCATCGAATCGCATCGTCGTGTAGTAAATTAAAAATTCATTTGCGGAGCATAAATTAATCGAACACGTTGCCGGTCGGCACCGATGACGTGAGCCGGACTTTGATATTCGGGTATCTCGTAATTTTAACTTTGTTGTTTGGATGGAGGATAAAGTAATCAAGGTATAAATTATATTAAAATATCGAGCCTAGTCAAGGATGTCCAATACGAAGTTTACTTATAAATTGAACTCTGTATCGCTGTAAATCGAAGACACGCGTTCTTTCGTTCGGTCTAGAGGTTTTATCGAAAATTTATGAGATATCGTAAAAGATAGCGTACTGTACGAAGCCGTAAAGACTGCCTCCGAATGATATACACAGAAATTCATCTCTCCGCCGTAAAACGTTACGATTTTGTTACGATACCAATCGCTTGTTTACTCGACGTAAAATCTTGTAGTAATGCAAGTCCCGATTAAAACCGGAATCCCGAAAGCCACCACATTTTTTGGTAATATCTTATAATTATTCTGTACTTATGATAAATTTCATGTCATGTCAAAGCCATTTCATGCCATGTCAATAAGTGGCCTTATAGAAATTTCGCACTTATATTTCACTTGGTACAGCAAAAAATGTAAACACAGCCGAAAGGTAAACATTTCCGAGCAGATACTCGTAGATTTATGATTACTATCAATTAAATATAATTGTAGATGAGAAAAAAAGTAGTAAAGTTAATTATATTTTAAAAAAATTCGTCAAAATATCGGTGGCTTTATGGAAATTTCGGGCACTGTAGAAACCCTGCAGTTTCGAAATGAATTCTAGAGAGAAGAGTCGAACGAAACTCTTATCTAGATAAAAGTTTCGAAACAACAAATAAAGGAATGCACAACTTGCCGCGTTACTCTTCGAATAAAAATTGGAGCAGGTAGAACCGTTTGAGTGCAACGAAACTTCGGGAAGGTTTAACCAGGTTTAACTAGTTTGGTTTTATTAGTCGCGTAGATTTGGAGGAAATTTTGTTTATCTGGCGGGTCGGGGTAAGCGGTTACGAGGAATTCCATCGTCGCGCCGCGTAGACTGGCGATCCGTGTCAGCGAAAAACAATTCAACGTAGTCGCGTGTTCGCGTGAAACGGGCTGACACATTAGCGACAGAGACGAGACGGGTCTCCCTTTCTCGCGGTCTAACCGGAAGGAAAGGAACAAAAAACGCGAGAGGAAGAAGAGGAAGAGACGGAGGACGATCCATTTTACCTGATAGAGGATTGCCCAGGCTTCTTTCGAGTTGATCTCGAGGTACTCGGTCTCTACGTTGCTGATCCCTTGATCGCGCGTCTCCTGGCTGGTCATTCTGTCGGCTCGCTCGCGACTCGGTCTCCTCGGTGCTCGAAAACTGTAACACGAGACGAGGCACGCGAAGAGGCTGGGCCCCGGTCGCGCACGAACTCGCTCTCTCTGTCTCCGGGAAAAAGGCGTCTCAGGCACGGAGCCGTGCCATGCGCGACGCGGATTCTCGCGAAGGGCAGCCCTCGCGGCACGGGAGACGAAAACGCGCGACCACCGCAGCCTTCTTCTTACGCTTGTACGAGTCTAGCGCGCACGCCTTCGTTCTCAACCGCGTACACACCGTGATACACTGCACTCACAGTTCACAGCTCACAGCACTCGCGAAACCACCACCGATCACGTCCACCCGTCGCCGCCGCCGTTGTCGCTCGCGAAACATGAATCAACGTGCTGACACCTTCGGGTAACCAGACTTTCTTTTACTCCCTTCTTACGCCATCTTCGTCGCTCTCATCACCGAGACGACACTGGCCGATCCGCGCCGCCAGTGATGGACATTCGTGGGATTTTCATGATCATGCGCACTGGACCGACCGTTCCAGTTCTCACTGCTGTATACACTTACTTAGAATTTAGGGTACCTTACCAATATTAACTGAATACATTTAAATAAAACTAATTTCATATTTTAATCGATTTGAAACTAAATCACAGTAGTTCGATCACAGGACAAAAATGCAAGCATTTCCAGAAAGTAGCTGCAACAAAAAAATTACTAATTTATAACATATATACACACACGCCTATATATATGTATACATATATATCATTCCAGAAAAACTTATAAGAAAGAAGTAGAAATATGAATAAAAAAAAAACACCAACACTTTTGTACTTTATTTGTCCAAAAACGCGGGAAAATTGCAAAGGCCCCTTAAATGCACCTTCTTTGGCGGTTCAGATACATGTATGGTAGCAGACGACATGTAACTGTGACGTCAGCTTACGCATGCGCAGAAAGGAATCCCTCGAGGGAAAAATCCCACGATTGTCCATCACTGCGCGCCGCCATATTGCATCGGTGCCGCGGGCTCTGCGCATGTGCAGCCGCGAGCGCCAAATGGAATCTCGTTTCGTGCAAAAATTCGACAGCGATTGACTACTCTTCGAACTGATTACACGAGATAATCGTGTTTACTGAGCGAGTCGTCACCGTTCGGACCGGCGGGTAATCGAAGATTGCATGTGTCGGTCTGCAATCGTAATTCAGGCATTTGTAATCGTTCGATAAATGCGATTATGATTAGTACTTTTCTCGGGATAAGTGATTTTTTTTGTTTGTGGGTACGTAAGTTTGATATATGGGATAACGTGATTAATGTACGTATGAAATGATAAATGAATATTCTTTTATTATAATACTGAAGTAATACTGACGTTTACAGAGCGACATACTTTTTTCTAATTTAAAGGGAATCCTATTCTAAAGTCAGAGGAAATGTTTCTTGTATTACAATGACATGTATAAAATTACGATTGTATGTACTTAAAATCCTACTGCTTTTGTACGCGTTAAGACATAAAAGTATTACAGAGATATATATTAAATAGATATATAAAAGATGAGGTAGAAGATATTCTTATTCTACTTTTAACTTGTGTTTCTATATTATTTAAGAAAATTATTCTTTCTTCGCAATTTTTGACGGCGTTTCGTCGCTCTTTCCATTTCCGTAACTATGGTCATCATCGGTATTTGTACTTTTTCTCTTAGCTAACTCTTCGCTCCCCTTCTTCAGCCAGGAAGCCATGAAACTGCTAGAGTTACTTTTTTTCTCTTCTCTGTGTAATAGAATTAGTAAATCAATAGTCTGGTATGTCACTTCACGCGATTAAAACTTTATAATTCTTGCAATGAAATGTTTAATTGTATATCGATGAACGCGTGTACATACATAGCCTTTGTCTCCTTTCTGCAATCTTCGCTTTTATACAACACATTGTTTACGCTCGTTGAGACTGTATGCCAACTTAAATCTCCGTCTGATAACGTTAATTTGTTTAGTTTGTTAATAGCTTGAGCTACCGACAGCTCTTCGTTCAGCCAAATCTGGTAGCATAAAATAATTTTTGTAATACTTTAAGTAATTTTTTTGTTTAAATACATATTCATTTGTTTACCTGTGAATCTTCTTCCGTTTTTAAAAATACAGGTACACGGTTATGCAACCAAGATAAGACATTATTTGATTCTGTTGTAACTATAGCACAGCTATATATTATTTTACCCTGGAACATAATTTTGTACAATTTCGAACAAGTTGAATAATAAATGAATAATCTTAATGCTTGCATTTACCTCTCCAGTCTTAAATTTATTAAATATTCCTGCCATTTTCAAAACCTTAAATCCTTTCCATCCGCTTTCTTCTGACCATTCATCCTTCGATGTTGTAGAATCATCTGTTTTTATACCATTATCTTGCGTGGCATAAATGTAATAGGGTTGCTTGGTATCTTTCTTAGTCTTTCCAGCTTTCCATTCATAGAAACCTTCGCAAACCACAATGCACCTCTGTCCTCTGCGAAGCAGTGGACCGTACAATGTAGACTTCTGAAGGTTTTCCAAGCGTGCATTATGCGTAGACAGAGTGTGCTTTCTATAATCACCCTAAAAAATTTACATATTTTGGTCGAAACATTTGATTTATACATATCTAAAAGTAGGTACTGTTATCGCATAGTACGGTACGATAAGCGTTCATTGTGTTTTGTTGACGATTCGTTCGGGACCACGTGAGCGTGTCCCCCACCCCTGGAACGTTGTACAAACCTTGTTTGTAAACACTAACCTCGTGCCAGGGTGGAATCATGCTCCACATCATAGAACAAACGACTCTCCCATCTTGTTTCCCAAAATGTGAACCAGCTACGATGCAAGGTAAAGCGTCCTTGGGTCCGATATTGAAGGACGGCTTGTACTCGACGTCGCCTTTAATCCACGAGGTCGTACGCCATTTACCGCTCGCATCCTTGTAATTGCAAGCACGAGACACGGTATCCGGATTCAAAGAACTGTAAAATGATTTACACGTTTTTTTCGATGGTAGTAAGACGTGCGTGCCGTGAATTAATCAACGAAATTACGTGATAAGATTCCTTACCAACACGCTCGACCACACATATTTCTTGTGTTTCTATGACGACGTAGAGATACCTCGAAATGCCCATACTACGAATCGTGATAAAATCAAATGGAATGTAAACACAGTTCGTCATTGCATAAAAATGCCAGAGGCAGGACAAGATAATGAGAAGATTGAATGTAAGAGAATAATATGAATAGAGAGATGTTGTAACAGGTGTAGTGCAATTTTAAAATGTTCTATTCATCTCGAAATAGTACCGAATGGTACTGAAGACTTCAGCCTGAATTCAAATTTCGCGCGCATTCTACAGTCAACCTAATGGCCATCTAGCGGTCAAGCTAACGAACTAATTTCGGAGTTTGGTCAGCGCCTCTATCGGAAGATCGCCCAAGTTTGTCCTCGAATAGTTACAGCTGCTACCGCTATATGGCGCCATTTATACTGTTTTTACCGACACGATGGTAACTTACCATTCGGCGTCGGTAAATACCATGAAAACAACGCCATCTAACGGTGGAAGTAGGAACTATTCGAGGACAAACTTGAGCGTTTTCCCGATAGAGGCGCTGACCAAAACTCCGAAAATTAGTTCGAGGATTGGCCATCAGAAAGCGGTTACGTCGAAAAATAGTAATTTTAATAAATTTTGTTTATTACGTTTAATAATGATTTTCTAACAATATTACAAGCATTGTTATGTTATAAATCAACTAGGAAAATATTCCTTGGCCTTTACTTCCTTCTAAAGGTTCAAATTAACTGATTCCAAGTCAATATGTACATGAGTACATTTTTCGTCTATTTTCTCGTGGAAAAAGTGAATTTTGGACCAATTTCTGCCTATTAAATGAAAGCTGAAAGTCTAATTAATGAACAATATGCTTAGCATCATGTAAAATTGCGTGTATATATTAAAAAAATGAGATTAAATTCAATGTTTGTATACAGGTAGTCTGCATTTAGTCCAAATTTAGTTCGACCTATTGGCCGCGAGATGACTATACTGTTTCGCACCCTGTTAACGGGCTATTTCTTGGTTAGGATTATCCAGCATTGTTAATACGCGACAATAAACGTTAATTATTAATTATCAACTTCAGTTATATCGTATATTCTCAATGAAATCCCCAAGTAGAATTATTTCGCTTGAATTATGCACTTCAGTAGAGAAATGATCTAATCATGATATGTACTTACCTGTATTCGTTACGATGTTTGTTTGATTCAAGTTAGAGTAAGTACTTTATTTGTTAGAAATTATTATTTATTCTAATGTTATAGTTTACAATTGGACTGAAGTAATTAAGCACATTGAACGCTGTTTGAAATCGAATTTATTACAGTTTATTTCTATTTATACAATTTATTTCATAAATTATTATGTTGCATCTTTTGTAGCTACAATACACATGTTTTCGAGAGATACATCAGTAGTGGTGTAATAAATTAACTTGCTTTGGAATCCAATGCTTTCCAAGAATTTCAAACGACCCCAATTTAATAACGACTTCACTTTTTGGCCGATCCTTTCCCTTTCGCTTGAAGTTAAATTCTTTGCACCTATTCTGAAATGCATAATACAGCTTTAAGTATTTTTCAAATAGCAAAAAACGTATTGTATTAGATTTCTACCTTGCATTGTCAAAATCATTTTGGCTCTCTTGACTTGCAGCTGTTTTATTTAAAGTGGATCCACAAGTTGCCCAGCTAGCGATACTGCATAAAATTGTAAATTCATCAGCTGTAAATCTACATTGTTCTAAATATTGTTTCCCAACGTACGATGCGTATTCGCACCTGTGATGGCAACAAAATGCAATTACCAAGCCTGTAATGTTACATTTATGTTCGCTTTGCATTGCTTTGACCAAGCAATTTATAGTTAAATCTGTGGAACAATATTTTTAACAATATAATTAGTACATATATTACTTTTAGTCTCTGTTGTTTTAAAAATATGTAAATATATGCATGTAAAGATACCTGTAGCTGATCCACACAAGTGTTTTGCAATACCAACTTTACGATCAAACTTCTTAATTTCTGTAATATCATTCAGTTTCAAGTCAGCAATATCAGCTCGAATTCTTTTTATCACAAGGGGAGATTGCTCGTTTTTCAATTTATTATCGCTTTTATGCCTGTGACTCGAACGATCTACCAACAGAATACAACTATTCTTCTTATGCTTTATCATCTGTCCCAGCCAATAAGTCAGTTTGCCCTTTCCTGCTCCGAATTCAATGAAACATGTATCATCTTTTACAAGACCTGCATGTTCTAAATGTGACAACAAGGATGAAGCTTGTAATAAATGTCTCTTAACAGCTTTTCCACAACTTTCATCGTTTATTTTGTCCTTGAGTATGTTATGTTCCAATACTGCTTTTGGAAATTGTGGCAACTTCCCTGAAACAGTTTAAAAAGATTTTAATAAGTCCATGCTTTAAAATACGTTTTGAGAAAAATGTAATTTCTGATTATTAATAGAGATCTGAATGAATATTGAACATGTTGCTAACCATAGGCCTCTTCCGCTTTATTTATGACAGTGTCTATCAAAAGCTGATTAAGTTCGCGGAGCGGTACGTGTTGCGGTGCTTCGCATGTCTTGTCCACATTGATTCCTTTCACTATAAATAAAGGTTGCGAGTCCAGTATTCGCTTTGCGTTACACACTTTCAAGTGCTTGGCCAACCTCGACTTGTAGCAAGTACTGGAAACCGTCTATAAATTTTATACAAATTACAGAAACTATGCTACGTCCATTCCAACAGAATTTTACTTACTGTTTAGGATCGAGCGGACATTTCATCCTTTTGTCATCGAGCTTCTCATCGTCGATGCCAGTAGAGTCCAATGAACTTCCTTGATGTTCGCCGCAATACTTGTTCCCTCTTTTAACAGACATACGACAAAATCTCTTCTTTCTTTTTACAAAATGCATGCAATGACTTTCTTCCGCCATCTTGACCAGCCGTGTAAATACAAATAATACTCTTTGATAGATTTGTTTGATTAAAATATGTTTAGTTACTCGAAAGGTGCATGACACTGAAAGATCTAACCTAATCTAACCTACACTCTGCAGTTGGCTACTGTTGGCTACATAACCTAACTTAATAGCTAGTACTGTAAAGAGTTCAAAGATAACGCAGGTTGACAAGGTCGGTAATGGGAAATTCATTTTCGTGGGATGGATTTTAAATTCCGTTGAATTCTTTCGTAATGAAACCTTTATCTTAATTAGGAATACTGCGTCGGGTAATTATTAGTTAATACGGAAGAATTATTATAGGTAATAGGCGTCTTGACACGATAATTGGTATCCACTTGTAGGTAACCGTATCGTATGTAGGTCAATGTTGATTACACAAGACCTAACAATTAATACCTGATATTTAGACACGCTACGCGAAATCAAGATTTCATTAAACGCTGACTTTATTAGACGAGATACAGAAAAAGTTTATTTAACTTTTTTATTTAAAATTTAATTCTCTTCATGATTTGTCCGAAACATTTTTGAAAATTACTGACGTATACTAGAAAAACCGAAAGGTAACAGAATCTTGAGAGTATATGAAAGTCACAATTTCTTACATAAATACATAGTTGCAACACATTCTGTTCCGAATGAAAGAAACACCTCTGAGGGAGCACGTGTCGCATTCTGTTACATTAGACATATGTATGTATAATCAGCTCATTATTTCCACGTGTGGTTGCATATACACGAGTTGCACACCAACGTCCACTCGTCTGTATTATTTCTACGTCTAGCGCCTTCACACACCCAACACCAATAGGTAACATCGTTTCCACCACGGCTGGTTAACAAGTCCAATCCGTATTCGTTACCGAAACGTCGTAGGACGAATATAACACGAGTCCACTTGGATGGTTTAACAGTGCCGATAGTCACGTGCCTCGGGATCGTTCATCTCGACGATTGCTGCAAATCACTGGATGGGAATAAAAGAAAACGCGACTTAAAACGGATTTAAAACGGATACCATTTAACGTTTCGTTGTATTTCGTTCGATCTAAATTTAAACGAGAGTTCGTTAGATATACCACGTTTTCCACGTTACTCGGTGTAACGACACCGTGCGCGCGTGAACGTTCACCTCTGATTTATATTTTGACCCGTGACTCGATTCTTCGAAAGCATTCGTGGTGCCAGATCTTGAAATATAAATAAATACCATCGATGCCGGTAGCGTGAATCCACTACTAAGAAGCTAGTGCTACGTTTGGTCGTTTGGCATCTCCACCTCTCTGCGTCGAAACTGTGTAACCGTCCGCTTCGAGTTCGGACGGAAATTGGCTTATCGTTAGCTTCGAAGTGCTTTAGTCGGTGCCAAGCCAACGCACAAACAGCAATATAATTATTTAATTGAGAAATAATTGTAATTGAGAAATAATCATTTTCTGATACCAATGTGCAGCTACATCCATCCCGAGGCTAAATCACGAAAATTCATCGTCGATCTTCGTCGAGTGCGAGAAGATTTCATTTCCAGGGACGTAAACAGATCGTCGGGAGTTCGAAGCCACCATAAATCGATGAATTCGAAGTAAAATGAATGGAACGCGGGCTGTTTGACAGGTGTTGAAATTCGATACGGGACGATCGATAGCTTCAGTCTCGCGTCGAAGTTCCATGGACCAGGACCTCTCACGTGTTCGTCCACCGTCGCACGAAAGGTAGAGCAGCAACCTGTTGCTGACTTTGTAACTCCGAAACGAACCAATGTGCACCAACGAGCGTTCGTACGCGCGCATATTCGTGCCGTTCTGGCGGCAGATTATGTACGCGTTGATCGGCCTGATAGCCATCGCGTTTATTGTTTTGATAGTAATCCAGCAGGCGTTACGCTCGGCCGACCTAAACACGCCGAGCTATGACGACTACATGGACACCGTCTCGGAGAAATGTTATCGGGATGGTAAGTTTGTTAGCGAAACAAATGAAATGAAAGAAAAGAAACGGCAGTTGGTTTACCGAATGAAAACATTTTCGAGAAAGCGTGTTTGACGTTGAAAGGTTGTAATTTAATTCGCACTTTCGAAAAGTTCTTTGGCGTTATGTCACGGTAAATCGAGGTGTCGGGAGTTAGAGCGTTGACAGTATTTTTGCGCGCCAGGCAAATTTTTTTACGGGATTTTAATAATCGTTTCGTCGCATTTCATTTGTAACGTTATATTCGTTTTGCTGTTGCAGTTTTGGGCAAGTGGTACAACTTTACAGGAGGTAAGTTTGGACGATCGATCGTTTCTTATCTATGTTCAATTAAGATTAGTTCCACGCGTGACTAATGCTTGCGATAGGTAGAATCAGAACGGTTATTATAGGTTGAAGTTTCTCTCGTTTCTTTTCGTCTTTCGCTTACGATACCTTTTCGTTTTTTTGACAGTTAATTTTATTTTGGTAATTCTCGCGCTGTATTTTTCTTTAGAGACGCGTCTTTCGATACGTTTGATAGCCACTGATAAGAATCGATTAGAATAATAAGCACTCTCGGATTAATAACACGGCGAAAAGGAAACGCGTCCTTTGGAAAAATGACTCGGAAACATTTAGCAAATGTCACTGTAATTTTATTACGCAAGTTTATAGACATATGCTTCGATGCCACAAATACACATTTATGTTTTTCCAACCTGCGTGCTTGCCTTGTCGCGTAATTTACGATGACGTTTGTGCACGTGGCGGGTATTCAGCTCCATCTATCATTTCGTTCGTGCAAACGGTATATACGCAATTTTTCTGATAAATAATCCCGACAAACAATAGCTGATTATTCCACCAAAAATTGCTGAAATATTTTCCCGTGCCACGTAAGAGTGCCCCGATTTACTCTCTTCTTTATTTAATTTTATATTTCCTCTTGGCCTTTCTGTTCTTATAAAATACAGCTTCGAATGTTTTAATAATATTTTCGAAGGCATTGGATGGTACAACGGTAAAAAACTCTCGCCCTCGAATCCTGTGGAGTGGGAGCGTTACATTGCGAAACTTCGACACGAATGGATAGTTTGGAAACACGATCCCAATCTGAGTTACAATCTTTCGAATCCTGAAATCAAGGATCAGTCGATGGGTCAAGCCAAAGTCGTTCGTAGCATCCTCGGCGATAAGGTGGTAATAATATTCCGAGTAAATTGTTCGATTAATTTGCAATTGATACGAGATATAAATTGCGACGTTCTCTGTACAGAAAAATGGTTTCTTCGTGGAGTGCGGCGCGTTCGACGGCGAGACGCGTAGCAACACTCTGATCCTGGAACGGGAGCTTGGTTGGAGTGGCCTCCTGGTGGAGGCGGACCCCATAAATTTTGCCAAAATGCTGACAAAAAATAGGAGAGCCTACTTGACGCCCACGTGCCTGAGCGTCGGACAATATCCCACGGTGGTACGAAAGTTCGTAACTTGTCGCTGGAAGCTGTTCGATATAAATATACAGAGTCTCGTTTAAATTGAAATAATTGAAATTAATAATTAATAATTAAGAAAATTGTTTATAAAGAAAAAAGACTGTTTAACACGTTCACGTCGGCGTGTACCACCGGTGGCTCGCGGTCGCCTGTCTATCAATGGCGCGTAGCATTGCGCCGCCCCATGGCAAGGATACGTACATTCGCACGTTTCTCGTTTCATTTCCAGAGCTCTTTCTTGATGGCCAGAAACGTGGGTCGTCTTCACGAACCAAACGATACGGACGCTCATTTGGAAAATTCCGACGACGTGGCTCACAGCGGCGTTCACATTCAGGTCCAGTGTTTTCCATTCGCGCATTACATGGCCGCGCTTAACGTCACCTCTGTGGATTACTTCAGCCTCGATATAGAGGGATACGAGCTACAAGTATTGAAGACGATTCCATTCGACGGGATCGATATAAAGGTACGTCGTAAAATAATTCGGATACAAGTATCAAATCTGGTTCGTCGTAGTAACACGGTATTTCTCGAGTTGTAGCTCTATTTTATGACAAAGAAGTGGTTCCAAGTATATAGACGAGCGTATTAACGGTAGACCAATGTTTCAGACGCTCTCCGTGGAGTTCTCCCACGTTGAAGATGGTAAAAAGGAGCTGATAAACTTCATGGAGTCGAAAGGTTACTACGTCTACACTTTCGTCGTGAGAGAAGACCGCTTGGCTCATGATATAATATTCGCGAAACGCGTTGACGAAGAGCGTACGTTGATACGATAATCTCAAACTAGTCGAATAGGAATTTACTCGTTACGGACGTGTTCCTGTTTCCGTCTTCCTGCAAAGTATTTAGATTATACACTTTACAAGCCATTCCTGCAGCCACTAGTCAACTATAACGTGGATCTAACATTTAATTTTAAGTATCGTAGAAACTTTACGCCGACACAGTCAGAGAACGTCTGATAACGTTGATAATAATATCGATTATCGTTAATTATTATTTTCCTTTTATTTTTACAAATATTTACAGGAACATACATTTCGCATAATAAAATAAAGTGTCTCTTTATAGCGTCGCCTCGCGCAAGTTTCGCGTCGACATAATTTACGAACGATCGGGAATGAATGTATTTCTGCAAACAATTAGGAACGAACGAAATTCGCGTAGCACGAGAAACTTTGCACGGGCGCTAGCGCAGGTTCGTTTTTTGAATAAAGTTTCACCCGTCTCTGTCAGCGGGGCGCACTTCTATACAATCGCGTACCAACAATTCGCGTAAAAGCCACAAGAACGTTCGTACAGTTCACAGGGACGAGGCCGACGGCCTTATTTATATAAATCACAATTACACAGGACGTCCTATAGATTCCCATACAAACTTTGTTAACGTATCCTACGACTAGAAACAAGACGAGATTGTTACATGCTTGGTTAAAAAAGTATTAAATTCCTATCGAAAAATGCCGAATAAATTATGGTTATCTTCGATAGTTGTCTGTCGAAGTTGTCAATCGAAATCAAATATGCACGAGGTTCTGTCCGTTTGTACAAATTACCCAGAAAATAATCGCACGAGTTATCCTCGACTCCTACAACTAGAGACACACTCGTCCACAGACGTGGTCCCTCGTCTTTCCAACGAGGAACGTCGTTATAATACTTACATGGTAAACGGTCACTTAATTAATCACAGATTCCGAAAATTCTAAACAACATTAACCCGACTCTATCGTGTCGTTCGCAATCTTACGCGGGTTACGACGGAACTCGAACCGGAAACAACCTGTGGGTTTATGTTGAGACACCGGAGGTAGGATATCCAAAATAAACGCTATTAAATAAAGAAAGTACCAACACGAATTAGGCCTGCGTCTTTAATATAACTTGAGATTAAACTATTCACTCTTTATCTATTTATCTATCAAAGACAGAGAGAGAGGGTGCGCCAAGAGGATTACGTCGTGTCATCAGAGGTAAGGTATCCAAAATAAGGACCCTTAGATAAGGAAAGTACCAACATAAAATAGACCAACGTTTATTAGAGACCTAACACTGTCGCACAAAATAACCGAGTGCAAGCGACGAAAGAAGTTTTTGGTAAAAGCTAATAATTAGACACCCACCTCTTTATTTACTTACCCAGAGTCTAACGCATTCACGGCTACAACGACTTTGAGAGGCCACTCGACCTTCCTGTTGATCGAACAGCCTCGGTTCGCGATTCCTTTTGGACTAGGTCGCGAAAGATGAACGTCTCGCATCGTTCGATGGTGCATAAGAGTGCGAACGACAGGTGCTACGTTAATACGGAATGGTAGATGATCACAGTCAGTCTCGGATAGTCGTCCCACCGTTCGCTCTTTTACACGTAGCTCTCCTGTTTCTTCCTAACGATACAGCCAGCGACGACGGCCGCCTGAAGCGGCAGCTTGATCTGTTTTTCGGCGGACGCGTTGCTGGCGGGCGCCTTGCCGGCGCTCTTGTTGCTGCTGTGCCGCCTCCAAAAGTCGGAGTGGTTGCTGCTGCAGTTCGTGGAGCCGGTGGTGTACGTACCGGTTCTATCCGACGTTTTCTTCTTTTTCCTCCTGTTGGGCCCCAGCCCGCACAGCCGGAGGAATCCCTCCCTGAACTTGGTGGACATGAGGTTGTAAAGGATGGGATTGATCGCGGAGTTTAAGTAAAGCATCACCCGGCAGAAGTACAACAGAGTGAAGTAGCCCTCGACGCCTAGACGGATCACCATTCGCTCGGGGACCACGAGGATCCATATGGTGAACGCCTTGAACGGCAGCAGACACAAGAAGAAACACAGCACGACGGTTCCCAGCATCAGCATCACCTGTTTGCGATATCTGAGCATGTTGTTCGAGGAGCCGCGACTTATCGTCGGGTTCGCCATCAGGTGTCGGGCGATCACCGTGTACAGAACCACCAGTATCAGCAGGGGTACCACGAAGAAGATGACCACCGTCGTCACGAAGAAACCCATCACCCAGTAAGTGGTCGCCACGGTGTTACAGGTGGGAATGTACGTACCGTTATCGGTCTCCTCTAGCTCGTAGCTGACCGTGAACAGGATGGGACTGCGAACAAACGGTTACGGTCTCACTCTGAGCGTTTTCTACGGGACAAGTTTGCGACTTTTAGCTTTCTAGAGAACGATTTCTCGTACTCAGCGCCATGGTTTTGGTCGTCGAAGCACGAGAACGGTGGGAAGCGTGCTTGGGAACGTCGAGCAGGGTGCGACTTCGATTTCTAGAGGATGGAGGAGAAGATTTATGGAGGTTGAGAGTGACACGGGAGGTCTGTCGAGCGAAGAAGCTTTATTTGCAAACGTGTCCGGAGGATCGAATAGTCTCTGTTGATACATTCGTGTCTACGTTTATCGCGTTCACTAGCGGACCGATGCTCTCCGAGGTTTGTTTACGGTTCGTAATCAAACATTTATCGTGGTATTTATACTTGTAACTTCGTCAAAGTTCAAATACAGTCGATCCTATAAATATTCATACCCTCTATCGAACGAGTTTCACTGAACTAAATAATAGTTTTGATGTTACAATATATATTTATGTCTAAATTAAATGCTTCGATATAAATATGTACATAAATAGACTTTACACGTGTGAATACTTGAAATAAAAAAATGTAAACATCAAACCTGTCGATCAATTTAGAAAAATGTCTTCAATAGACATAGAAGGTACGAATAATTATGGGATCGACTGGTATCTCAAGTACCAGTCTATGGGCTGCTCCTTCGGGTTTTGTCTCGATCGATTAATTTTTCCGCTGATCATTATAATTTTCAGTCTCGAAAGGAATCTATAGTAACACGGTCGCACATTCAAGGGACGTGATACTTTTAGGGCGGAGCGTCTCGTTGGACGGAATTTTTTGGCAGTTATAGACCGAGGATTCTACGACTCTATTCTAATAAATACTAAATGTACTTAGAATACATGCTTCTATCTACGAGCTTATCGACGTCCGTTTCATTCCGTTGCCTTAAAACTGATACTCTTCGGTAACGAACATTATATCAAAACAGGCGTTGATAAAGATAGAACGTCGTCAGCAGAAATACTGTAAAGATTAAAGACCGGTCAGCTAGAGTGCAACTTGCACCACCTCGTTACTCAATCGTGGTGCTCTTTCTTCCGTTATCAGTAACATTTGTTGGATTCTGCAGCATCGACTGTTACCGACCGGTTATTGATGTTTTCGGTTGGCGATCCGCCGTACGTACCGAGCGGCATGTAGGGCCAAGTTTTCGGCCCGCGTTCATCCAGGCTTAGTATGTAAACCTAGCACACGTAAGTTGAGTGCCAGTAGAGAGTAAACAGCAGAGGGAATAACATCCGTTTAAAAGAGGAAAGTTCTGAACGTATAATAAAACACGTGTCGGGGACAGAAAAGGTATGTAGTTATAATTTTCTCGCGTCCTCTTCCACTGCTATTCACACAAAGTTCTCCTCCTGCTCGGTGGTGTCGGTCCTTCTGGCGCCAGCTATGCTGCCCTTCGAGCGACCGGTTCTGCAGCTCGGTCTGCACAGCCCTAAGAAGCCCTTCCGGAACTTGCTGCTCATCAGGTTGTAGAGTATCGGGTCGAGGGCGCTGTGGAGGTAGAACATGATCCTTGCGAAGTTGATGACGGCGAAGAAGGTGTCGCGATCGAGGGCTGCGATCTGCTCGGCTGGCGCGACGATTATGTAGAAGATTAGGATCCTGTACGGCGAGAGACAGAGGAAAAAGCCGACGACCACCGACAGCAGCATCGTGATCACTTGCTTCTTCGCCCTGGCGTGGTAAGTGTCGCTGGTGTTGCCGGGATCGGGCATCAGGTGTTTGACGATGAACGCGTAGAGGATCAGGAGGATCAGCAGCGGCACGACGTAGAAGAAGAGGACGAGAAGCAGGAAGAAGACCACCGTGGCGGTGTTGTCGGCCATTGTCAGACAGACGGGGATTACGTTCCTCGCGTCCTGATCGCTTCTGGTATCGTTCACGCGCATCTCCCCGTACTGCGAGACCCAGATTATGGGACTGCAATCAGTTAAAACGATTGTTGGCGGTGAACGAGCTTCGCCGATCGAGGAACCGACGGATGGTTCGTTTCAAGCGGGACGGACTTAGGCGAGTCGAAGAAACAAACAGTGGTGTCTTACGATTAACGTGAAAGCGGTGTCTTTAGCCCCTCAACCAACAGCGACGGACGGGGACTCGTCCGTCAAGCATGGCCAAGCTGGCCAGTTCTTGGATCGACGTTTTGCTGGGTGGGTGTGTCGTCCGAGTCAGTGGTTGCTTTATATGGAAATGTACCAATGTTTTGGAAGTACTAGTATCAGTGTCTTGTAGCCATTGGAAGCTGTTAAACTACCGTGACATAGTTTTAAACGCGTGAAGATTATGTAGGGATTATGTAGGAATTAATCGTAACGGAACCACATTTGTAAAAGTGGACCGAAATGGTAGCTCTTTGGTTAAATTTTTTCGCAGCTAGTGTAGAGGACCTTAACGACTGTCGTGGTAATATTATGTTACGTATTTAACCCTTTGCACTCGAGGCCTTTTTTCTGCTATCTACCTAATCTAGAAATTTTAGAATCAGATTGCTTCACCGGAAATTGTTTTACTTACACTTCGAGTTGTATAGATAATGAAATCTAAGCAAACCTAGTGGTCACCTAGAGTCACCTCTCGAGTGCAAAGGGTTAGTCTTTGAACAAATGTACGAAGACACCTGTTTCGAAACACGTGCCTTTAATCCCTGACTAATGTTTCGTTAAAGTTGAGAATAACAGGAATTTCCAGTTCCAAGTGAAAAACCGCGGTAACGAGTGTTAATCATCGGGATCGCTTTTCACGACGGAGTGCTTTTCAACGTTCCTCGGAGCTCGAGCTCAGGAAAGTCGAGGACGCCAGGCCAACAGACGGCGGCTCTCCCACGAAGCGAAACAGAATATCCTGTTGCATTTCTTCTTCTTCTTCGTCTTGGTTCGAATCCAAACCTGGCGCGAAAAACGACACCGTGATATCGCGTTTCCATCGAGGTTCGACGCGCCACAATTTCCCGTAATTACGAAAGGCCTGTTTCTTCTTTCGTTCGAGAGAAAACGAAAGGGCAGGCTTGCCAATCTACGCCGCTCGAAGATTTTAGGAGAAAATATTGCTTACCACTCGTGAAAAGATAAATTCGATCGCCAGGTTTCCCTTGTTAAAGGGAAAAGTGATCGCAGAGTAAACGTAAATGGCGATGCGTCAACGTTGGTAGCCAAATTGCCTCGTAGATCAGACGGAGGAGCCCGAAGAAACGATCCATCAATGTTATTGTGTCGCAGGATCCTCCGCGAACGTTCGAAACTCTATAGCGAAGATTTACCCCTCGGGCTACCCGGTGCCTAGACATTCATCTTGCTTTCGTGCTTACTAAACAGAAATTCGATTGCTTATTCAGCGGACACGCTATCGGAGCAACAGTTCCTCTCTTTGGTTTCGACAAATTTCTGTTTTTTATTGCCTCGAGTTCTACTTAAATCAGCAGATGATCGATTAGAATTTAAAATTTCTTTTAATAAATGTTGATTACTTTTCGGTCTTATAAAAGGGAATAACTGAGTGATAATTGTCTTCTGACCCCAATAACCAATAAATTTAAAGAAATTTCTTCGATAGACATAGAGGGTACGAATATTTATGCGACCAACTGTGCGTAGTATTATTTCGTTCGAATAAAAATTAATTTTGAATAATTCGTACGTCCTTGTCTCCGCCTAACGAAATGACAATTTCTAGTGGCGCGATTCGGTGCTATAGTTGCAACTTCCTTGGATCTTTATCTTGAAACTTTTAAAGTTAAAATGAAAGTTGGCTCGTTGCGGAACGATCGCATTTTATACCTTTATTGCGAAAGGAAAAACTCGTCCGCGAGGAGCTGAAGGTTCTTGAATCATGCAATTCGGTATCGTTGGAACGAACTTTCGCGAACCGTGGACACAACTTTTTGCTACCTTCGTCGTCGAATAAAGTTCCAGGAGAAATTCGGATGGTTAATCAGACGGGCTACCGACGAGAGAGATCTCTGGCTCTTTCGACGCTTTCCACGCTGAGAAGAAGCGTCGGTCTACTATATTATTAGAAAACAAAGTGTGGTGGACGTTTTTGTGGAAAATGTTCTTACTTAGATCGAGGATTTTATACACTTATGACACATACTTAAAATATACACGATGATAATAATATACGTATATGCCGAATATATTTCACAATTATTATTATAACACTATTATTTTATTTTGCACGAATGCACATACCTCTCGGTTATATTTAGCACGTGTTTATTACGTCAGTTTAAATCGCAAACGCATAAAATCCGCTGTCTAGTAATAACTATTTCTGCGACAAGCTCAACCGTTCTCGAAAAGTGCGCGCATTAATTAAAACAATTATATACGAAGGAGGAGCGCAATAAAATTACTTTCGCAATTTTCCTGTGTGTGCCTCGGTCTGTATTCGTATCCAATCTCGGTAGAGAGCGTCCTCTTGAAATTCAAAGTCTTTTGAACCGTGGCTGCATGGAAGCTTTCGTTTAGTCAAAGTCGAACGTAACGAGAACGTATTACAATAACGGGCAAAGGATTGCAGAACCTGGAGGTGCTTGTAATTCCAAAGAATATTTCGTTGGTTGCGGGATGTGGAACAAAGGCTGACATTTTCCAATCATTTTGGACCGTTTAACAGAGCTTCTCCTTATATTAAAGAGAACCAATAGAAAGCATAAATTTGTCTTACATGTACGAAGAACATGTATAAGAAATTGGGAAGAGTTGAAACATATTTTAAATGAATTCAGCGAGGATTAAGTCGTACCAGGTGATAGTTGTAAAAGAATTTCGCGAATCTTTTTGCAGCATAAAAATTAATTTGGATATGAAAAGAAAGTGCAAGGCGAGGAAATCGATGTTCGAAGAATGCCCGGACTACCCTGTCGAGTATAATCCGTGAATTTATGCATCGGATCGGAGTACGTAAAGTCTTCCCACGCGGAAAGAAAATAGAGGAACGAGCTTCCCAGATTTCTTCCCTCGTTAAGAGATCAAAGATCCGTTCGCGGGAGGAATTTTATACGGGTCGGACTGGGAACATTTTTCCAACGACCGAGGCCCTTCTATAATCCCGTAATCTACGAGTTCCGTGAGCCTGGATTATGTATTTTGTCCCTACCAATGATGATGCTACATCGAACACCCAACGTTACTATTTGAGAGGGTGCTCTCGACGAACGTGAGAAACACTGATAGCGTAAACGGGAATTTTGAACCTAGAAGTCAATGATTGAAACGATAATGCCCTATTCAGAAATAAACGAAGGGAGGTGTTGGGAGGTTAGCTAAGCTACCCTAAGCTAACTTAGGTAACTTAGCTTTAAGTTAACTTAGTTTGCAAAGGCAAGAGACGAGTACGACCACGCGCGTTACGAGTTCAAGTACAATTACTCATTACGCGATATATTCGGTTCTATATTTCACTATATTTAGTGCAGAAGTGTAGCGATTGCCCGTCCACCAATTCCTATCAAAAAATCAACCCACAACCCGTAACAGGAGGTTACGTTTCGATCGGTAGAAACGTGGAAGAAAAATGGTCCCCGTCTGAAATTACGAATGCTCTTCTGAAATTACATCAGTATTCGTCTGATCGAGTTCTATCTCCCTGATGCAGCTATCGCTTCTGAAACATTAAGTAGGAACGCCACACGCGAGCACTTTGCGTAATTAAATGTATCGACGAGGAACAAACGAATCCCCGGCGCGTAAAGTACGGCTCCATTTCGCTTTGTTTCACGAAAAAATTACCGGGAGAACGACAAAGCGGTCGAGCTAAAAGTTAATTTCATTTATGCGCTCGGAATCGATAGGTGGATCTAAAACTGGAAATAGAATTTTGTTAACTAACTCTACATAAAAAGTTGAGTTGACTCGAGTTTAGCAAACCGCGTGGAGGAAGATCGCGTTAAGTAAATTTGTCAAACGCCCATTGTCTCCGGTCCGAGCAGACGCTTAAAATCGTGTCCCTCTGCGCGATCACGAATCGGTTAAGTGTTGTTCGCGGACCCGTAATTGTCCTAATCACGACCACAAAAAGCTTAATACAATTTGCGCCTGGCTAAACGTTCCAAAACCGAACAAATACCGCTCGCAGTGAAATAGATAGAACGGCCGAGTCGTATAAATCCTCACTTAACGGAACGATTTATGGGCATGCCAATGGCGATTGGAAAAGCAATTATGCGCAATAAAATTCGCGATAAATTTCAGTGGAAAACTGAAAGAAAAACTCGTTACCTTCCACAGATTTTCCGTTGTACTTTTTTTCGTTCGATTCGGCTCGAGTACTCTTTGATAAAAAAGAAATATATATATATATATATATAAATTCGTCGACGTGGAATCCGCGTGGTCTCAGGATTCGACAACCCGCGAACTGCGAGACGAAATAGCGTAGCGAAGTCATTCATGGGAAGTGGTTTACGGGTAATATTCCTTTTACGACACCCTCGCAGTCCTGGCATGACCTTAAGATGCGGCAGCCACGCTCGCTCTCATCTTGGCCAGCTCGTGGAAGAAAGAACGCTCTCGACATGTGGACTTTACGATCCAGAAATTGAATCCTTTTGTCCGCGTATGGTTGTCCGTTCGCCGTACAATAGGACCTCGATTGTCAAAACGTACCTGGCCTGAGGATTCTTCCAGTATACCATCCTATATTTACGTAGGATTTCGGGATCGTATCGATTTTCGCGCTCGCATAAGATAACAATCTTTTGGACGATCCTTGGCACAATTTTTCTCGACACCGAGCACTTTTCTCTTTTTTACGTGCCCACGAATTAGAGTTTATTAGAGAGTTTCTGGAGTCCAGAAACCAGTTCCATGGTTCGGTTAGGGCTGGCTGACAAAAATACAAAGTTTGGAGAAAGCCTAGGGCGAAAAATCACGAATAAAGATAAGTGCAATAACAAATAAAAAGGGGAGCGAATATAGTCGGTAGGTCCCCGAGCACTATAAACTCAACGAACAAGAGAGTTTACGGAAAGGGTTAAGTTAAAGAAAAAATAACGACACGAAATGGTACTTCTACCTCGAGTGTTCACTTCTGCCTCTAAAAATGAACGACCGCGCGCGCCTCGTTTCGAATGTTTCATCCCGTATGGACAGGAATACGAATTGTCGGTGGGAAAACAATGGGTCGAATGTAAAATCCATTGAGTTCGCACGGCGCGCCGTACGCGCGTGTAAATACTCGGGAGTTTAACGGGACAAACGTTATTGCGCCCGTTAACTGCCGCGTGATTCACTGCAGTTAGGAGGTTCGCACCTCGGCGTCGAACCGCTCCCGAGCCTGTGTTTACATACTCGGGGCAGTTATGCTCAATATCGTCGAGCGTAATCCTCTGCATTTGTAAACGCGACGACGAGAGCCGGGATATTAATTTCGTGATTTGTGCGAACGGTACCTGGCTCGTTTTCGAGAGTATGCTCCAAAATGGCAGCGGACGGAGGGAGGGAAGTAGTTGCACGGATGCGTAATTTACGAACAAGCGAAACGACACCGCATAAATTAGGGGTAAAGCTTGCGAATATCGGAGAAACGAAACGTATCCAAGCCTGAACGATCACTTGTCACGTACTTGTTACGTACTTGTTACGTACTTAAGACGCAAGGAAAAGCAAGGAGAATAAGCCGTCGAAGCAGGGAGAATAAGTCGTTTTTTTTTTTTCAAAGCACAGGAAAAATAGTCGAAGATAAGAGCGAGTATTTTCGTCCTTCGTTAAGGAGAATTTCCACGCGATCTAGGCACGCGGTGGCGAGGATCGAGCGTGAACGAAAGAAGGCGAGATGGATCGAGGGAAGGCTGGACAAAGCAAACGAAACAAGCGCGGCAAGCGTCGGTTGGGAAGAAAACGTGGAAAGCGTTGATGCTCGCGCGTCTACTACTCTCTTTTTTCTTTTTTTAATGTTTGCATCTCCTCACCTTGTGCACAGCGCCGCTGCCACCCACGCCAGAAGGCAGAGGAACGTCGCCCTGGCCTTGGTGCACACGTATCTGGAAAAAACCGAATAGAAATCGGCCGTTCGTCGAGCAACTGTTTCGCGAACGGTGTCTCCCACGGAATCGTGACTGACATCTAGGATCGATGGGAAACACGGCTCTAATACCAATCGAGCCGATACTGGGAAAGCGGCGACGATTGAAGCGACACGGGACAACCGTAGAGAAATCACGGGAATACGAAAATATTAGTACCGGCTCGTGACTGACATTGGGAACGACGACTAACATTCCTACGCAATTCGTCGCGACTTTGCACTATTTTTAACACTCGAAGGTGACGTGAAAATTTACGAAGATTGATCCACGAGACTCAATGTCACCCTCTGTGTCTATTGAATTAATTTGTTTAAATTAAATGGTAGGTTCGATGTTTCCAAGTGTATGTTTGCATAAATATGTTGCTGTACATATAGGGTGGGACACCCTATACAAGCTTATCAAGCTTAGTCGATCTTCCTCGATAGACACAGAGGGTACGAATATTTGTTGACTGTATGCTTCACTGTTTCGCATGTTCTCTATTATTTCTGCTATATGTTTACACGAAAGGAGTACAACGAAGACTGACGTATTTATTGCTAAACTTAGAAGATACTTACTGACTTTGTTTATTTACTTACCCCGCCCGCAGAGGTTCGCAAATAGCGTAGTACCGTTCGAAGCTGATCGCCAAGATCGTAAGAACCGAGGCATGCGCCACGGTCAGCTCCACAAACGGCACCGCTTTACCTGAAAACGAAAGAAATATGATCTATTAGTACGCGAAAGTAAGCGAACCTTTTACAGGAGCGACGATTACGCGCTTCGTTTTCCCGTTTCACCGAACCACCGGAAAAAAATCCGTACGGTTATTAAAATACAGACTCTCGCGGCGAATACGTTAGTACGAAGCGTCGATCCTCGTTTTTACGTTCGTGTACAAATATCGTTGCAACGAGGATCACGATTAATATCTTTTACCGTTCGTCGCGTCGCTCGCTGTATTATTTGCCTTTACGACGCGTACGCGCAGTATTTCAAGAATTCAATCGAATCCCTGGAAGCTTAATATACTCACGTTTCTTGCTGATATTTGCCTCTGGGAATATAAATAACCGTGGAAAGAAGATCGCCGGAATGAATTCCGCAACGTTCCGTCGAGTGCGCGCCGATACGAGGATGCTAAGATTAAAAATCTGTCAAACGGGAGGATCGATCGATGTTTTGTTTCGCGACGGCTGATGTTGATTTGGTCCGATAACAAGAATGAATTACATCTCTTTGGAAGTTCGTTCGGTTCTTCGGTAATTAAAAGTGCGAGGTGATAAGCCTGTTACAATAAATACAATAAATACCGGCGTCGAAACTCGAGTTCGACCGTTGGGGTGTCGGTTGGTTGAGAGACAACCTCTATAGCGAATGTGACCGCATTTTATACAAAAGTATAGTATTTCGTTTCGTTACTTCCACCCGTAATCCAACAGCTGACGCGATCGTCTCTAATTCGAGATATTTGGAAACTCGAAAACGCTACTTAACTTTTTTTTTTCATTACCTACGGCTAATTGTCGCGTAATTTCTCAGTTGCAGCGTTCCGATCCTTTAATAGGTCAGGATTAATTCTCCCATTCAACAAACGGACGAGATTTACGATTCCCGAACGGAAGCTCGTCTGGCCATCAAGGTGTCCCAATAAACTGGCACGACGCCCTGGACACTATTATTTTCCGGTGTACCGTTCCTCCACTTACTCGATGTCTCTCCTACCAAGATGAACGGAAGCAATTCTTTCCAGCGCTTCCGTTTTTTGCCGTTGCATCTTTTTGGCAAACGTTTTCGCGAGACGCACCAAGACCATTGTTTACGAAGCCCGGGTCTCCGAAGATCTTCATCCTCGAAACTTTGCTCGGTTTCTTCATTTTTACGTAGAGCTAGTCTGTTGTTTTGCGGTATCGTTCCCTATTATTCTCGCTCGTTGGATGTATCACGCTTACTTAAAAATCTTCTGCTAGCGGTGACCTACTTCTTCATAGCAAACGCAGCTTCCTTCGGGGAGGGTCCTGTATTCCTAATGCTCGAGTCCTTGCTTCTCGCGATTAAGACGATTCTTTGATATCAGCCTTCGTAAATATGTATATTTCTTGATTTATAGCTTCGAGTGATCCGGACACTGGACAGCTTTTTACGACTGTATCTCATTAATAATAATTCTCGTGCTCGAGTAAAAGATATTATTATTTTTCGAAGCATTTCGTTCAACGTCCTGATCTTTCGTTTTTTATTAGGTTTCTCCTATTCAGACACGCGGACAGCTGCCGTTTCTCTAGCGTATCATTTCTTCGAGCCGTCTAATCGTCTAGTTCTACACGTTTTGTCTATCCAACCCGGCACCGTTTACAGAATGGATTTCAGCAAAAAATAGATCAAAGTTGTAAAAGTTCTATTTCGACGCGGAGCTTTTAGAAATGTACACGCTGCTTTTCTCACCCCGCGTCTAAGTTTAGACGCGAGAATCGGAAGAAAGTGTCCAATAATAGTGCCGCCAAAAACTCTGAAAGCTGTCCAGCCGTAAGCCGCGAAGAATTATTAGGCGTTACGGGACGTTAATTCGCTCCGCGCTCCAAACATTTGTTTCGCCGTATCCCGGTGCTCGGCGTGTTCTCATATTTTTCAACGGGAACGCGGCAGATGGGAACGCAGCGCGAAAGAATTCAATCTGCACGGTACTGCGAGAAACGTTTAAAACTCGGACCGGAGTCGAAACTTTCAGTCGATTAATTTGCAATCTTTCGGAGCCTTTCTTCGCTTCCTGCATCCGCGCGCGGCAATCGTCTGACGTCGGATTTATTTATTTTACTGTGTGTATAATATCGTAGGAGTCTAAACGAAAGATGAAATAATTATTGGGGAAAAAAATAATGTAACCGACTTCGAAAAATATTACTACATTAAAAAGTACGAAACAATTTCTTTGAAATTATACCGAATAACTTTCTCGGAGAGGGTGCAAAATTGTAGTTTCTCGCGTAAAAATCCGCGGTTCATTTATTACGCACAATCGGAAAATCGTACGTCCGAACAATGGCTCATTGGTAAATCGTATAAAGTGACATAAACTGTGCGTGGATTTCTGCTAAAAGAAAAATTAGAAGTGGTGTACCGTAACGAAGCATTTCCCAAATGGAAATTACGCATCTATTCGAATACGACCCCCTTCGGCTCCGATTCAAATGAATGTCGCTGAATCAACGTTATCCGACAATTTTCATTAAGCATTCTGATTGCATCGACGCTTAATCGGATCGTCACGAATTACGCGTCGCTCGAGGAACGAACAAGAAGGTCGTTTCTCTTCTTTCCCTCGGACGTGTCCCGGTTTTCGACGAATCGTCGCAGTTTCTTTCGGCTGCCAGAAAATCTAGGAAAAGTGCATACCTTAAAAGTGATTTCCTTCCTTTCTCGTCACCAATAATAATAATAATGCGTTCGGCAATTTTCTGCCTCGCGAACGCTTTTCATTCGAACAAATCCGTAGAAATGCTCCTGCGGGAATCGACAGTTTGAAAATAAATTTCCGTCAGCCGATGGCCAGCGACGCGGAATATTATCTCGGCGCCAAGTCCCGCGATTCGATATTATACATTTTATCCCTGCTTTGCCGCCTTTATCAATGAAACACGGACCTCGCTGAATTTTATATGGAAGCTCACTGAACCGAGATTCGAACCTTAAGTCGTCGTCGACATCGTGGGTCGTTCCGCCGCGACGCACAATATTGAACGGTGAAAAAAGGTTCTCTGCCTCGGTGATATGAAATTCTATAAGTTGACGGTTCAATGGCGATATTGCATTCTTTTAGTCGCGCTACATTGGCTGGTGTGTTTTGCTCGAGCAGTGTGCATCATCGTTTCCTTCTTTATCGCGTTGTTCCTTTCGCTGGGTTGCGTTGTTTGGCGGGATATTGTAGGAAAGGGAGGAAGCATTGGAGTTTAGAGGCCTTCTCAGAGATCTTTCTCAGAGAGGCCCTCAAGCTAGTGGCGCCTCAAACTAGTGGCGTCTCAAACTAATAGCGCTTCGAATTAGTGGCGCCTCAAAGTAACGGCGCTTCAAACTAGTGGCACCTCAAATTAGTAGCGCCTCAAACTAATAGCGCCTCAAACTAGTGGCGCCTCAAACTAATAGCGCTTCGAATTAGTGGCGCCTCAAACTAATGGCGCTTCAAACTAGTGGCACCTCAAATTAGTAGCGCCTCAAACTAATAGCGCCTCAAACTAGTGGCGCCTCAAACTAATAGCGCTTCGAATTAGTGGCGCCTCAAAGTAATGGCGCTTCAAACTAGTGGCACCTCAAATTAGTAGCGCCTCAAACTAATAGCGCCTCAAACTAGTGGCGGCTCAAACTAATGGCGCTTCGAATTAGTGGCGCCTCAAAGTAATGGCGCTTCAAACTAGTGGCACCTCAAATTAGTAGCGCCTCAAACTAATAGCGCCTCAAACTAGTGGCGCCTCAAACTAATAGCGCTTCGAATTAGTGGCGCCTCAAAGTAATGACGCTTCAAACTAGTGGCGCCTCAAACTAGTGGCGCCTCAAACTAATAGCGCCTCAAACTAGTGGCGGCTCAAACTAATAGCGCTTCGAATTAGTGACGCCTCAAACTAACGGCGCTTCGAATTAGTGGCGCCTCAAACTAATGGCACCTAAAATTAGTAGCGCCTCAAATTACTCTCGTTTACACTGGCGCGTTTTCGTTTCGGTTAGAGCCCTAAATAGAAGCAGAGGTTTCCGCCAAACAATCGTAGCGACACAAATACTGGCCGGATGAGGAGTACGATAATGAAAAATACGACTATCCACTTAAGCCGCGTCGGTCTTATCGCGCCACGAGTTCTAGAACTGAACTAACGGGGCTCTTCTCGTTAACGAGGACCGATAAGAACTTCATTGCCGTGGCTCCAAAAAAGGGGCTCCGAGGCTTTACGCAAATTTAGACAAATGGCTCTCGTGTTACCGCGAGTGGATAGAATACGGCTCGTTTCGAACGAGTCGGATCCCAGCTTAAGGGGGAGCGAAAAAGACGCGTGGCTGACGTTGGCTCTCGCGGTGGCCTACACTGCTCCTCAGAGGCCGTTCGTAAATTACGTAAGGCGTTTTCTCGAGACACTGATCCTCCATCCTTTTCCTGGATATTGCGAGATTTTTTCCCCTCGTCGTAAAACCAGGTCCTTTAATTCCTTTTAGAACGTAATAACCGATCGCTGGACGATACCTCAGGGGTCTCTCGAAACTTCAAATTCTTGGACAAGTGGAGCGGGTTTTGGACCTCGAATGGACACTTTTTCCGGTAGTAAAGGGCCGAATAGTAAAAAATTCTACGAGTTGTCCAACCGTGATCTCCATGAATCTCGAATAAACAATGTCTTCGTTTTGAAATCGTTCGAGTATTTGCGATCGACCGAGCACGTGGTCGCGTTGAAAGAACGCACGAGCAGACAATGGTGTCAAGATCGGCAGATCTGGCTCGGTGGAATCCGTCTAGGATTCGATGTTGGCGAAGAAAGTGACCCGATGGAGATGGCTGGCGGTGGCTAGGCAGGCGCCTATTCCATCGTATTTCCTGCCACGGAGGTTAAAGAGAATTGGATGGAAGCCTGGACGGCGTTACGACGGGCGTAGCATTAAATGCTTCGAGCTCGGTACAGCCTCTAAGAGCAACGGTAATTCCTAGCGGGTGGTAGACGTTCACCTACTCGTTTCCAGCCCCTATCAACCTTGTCCAGCACCTCCAGGCCTTCGAGTACGTCCCGTAACGCGTGCCCTTCTGCTCTCCACCTTGCCCTAGCCTTGTCCCAGCAAATCTTCAAGGACTACCAGAGACGGATAAAAGGCTTTGTGGACCGGCCGGGTCCACGGGATATATTAAATTAGGACTCATCCCCCCAGCCGCTGCACGACGCTGAGGTTTTCGGGTAATCGTCGGGAAACTTGGAAATGGGAGACGCACTGGCTGCTGTGCCTTTGATAAGGTTCAACTTTTAACCCTTTGCGCTCGAGGCATTTTTCTATCGAATCAAATCCGGGCCAGTTTTATAACGAATTTCTGTGAAACCGAAAGCTCTGCTTCGAAAAGAAACATCTATGAACGTTCGTGACTCGATGTATTATTATTTCGATTAATAATTAGCCGTATTCTGATACATGTAAAATTGAAATTGTACGTTCAAAAAATCACTTTTAACCTTTTCGGTGCTCTGGACGAGCGTACTCGTCTAATTATTTTGTTCTTGTCGTGCTAAAGACGAGGTAAATCGCACGAGCTTTTTAAATAGGAAAGACCTCGAGACAAGTCGACTCATTAACAACAAGCTCGTGCGATTTAACTCGTCTTGAGCACGACAAGAACAAAATAATTTGACGAGCATACTCGCGCAGGGCACCGGAAAGGTTAAATAATAGTTTTGATATCACCAAATGAATTTTTCGGTATAAATATCTATATGAATAAGCTTATACGAACCTACCATATAATTTTGAAGACATTTCTTCAAGGGTTAATCCTCCGATGGACAGGTTACTTGTAATTGATCAGCCGCGGCCCGCGTCGAGTACTCATTTATTTTATGTCGGAGGCAATGTGGAAGAGTCTTAGTAGAAAAGAGAGGAGAAGAAAAGAAGAGGAAAGAGAAGCAAGCAGAAAAATGGAAGAGAAGCGAACAGCGAAAACAAGGCTAGCAAATTGTACCCGTAGCCCGGCACGAGAAACAATCTTCGGTGGAACCATCCTTCCGCGCAGAATGTACCTTTTTATACTCTTCTACCCTTTCATACTTTGCATTCAAATGGAAATTCCAAGGCAACGGCATACCTTGGAGAGTGTCATGCTCTCCATCTGGTCCGTGTTTCCTTTTTTGGCAAATTCGGAGCACGCTTCGAAGCGCCGTGTGCATGGTTTGTCAAAATTGCTCATCGATACTGAAAACGCGTACAATATACTTCCGTATCGATTATACCCACTTAAAAAGGTCGAGGGATTGATACTTATCGAGACCATATTCGAGGGGAAAAAAAAATTGCGTCACCGGGATCGCAGTTTGTCGTGAAACGAGAATCTTCCTCGCAGTAAATCGCCGCGGCGTTGGAGGGACGATGATATTTCGTCAGTCAATACGCAAATCGGATGGACCCAATCGAGATATACGAGCGCGGCGCGGTGTATCATAAATTGCCACAAACGAAATGGATGGCAACGTGGGTCGCTATCGGTTTCGAAATTAAACGTTGCAAGATGGTTGCGGGGGCAGCGTTTAACGTTGCCATTTAGGCACGGGAGTCGGCCGAGAGACTCTGGTGAAAATAGAAAAACATTTTCCGCGAGGAAAATTAAGTAATATTTCACGTAAAGGCGAATGGAATGCTATTTTCTGCGAAAAAAAGAAAGGAAACCAGTTAAAACTCTTCGTTTCTTCGACAAATAACGAAACCAATTTGGAGAAGCGGGTCAGTGGTTTACCGTAACCGCGTTGATTCGATGTTGACCTAAAAATGTTCGATTGGATGATAATAAAACGCGAGACCCGGAAGAAATAAAACAAAAGAAATATTCCGAGAGGACGCGTGCTTTCGCGTTTCTCCCGATTAGCAAGCAAATGCAATTTCGTTGAAAGCGCCGGCCAACAATGCTTTCCTGCTCTATCGACACTCGTTTCGAAGACGTTTCGCCATTTGCAAGTTACTCGAACCTTCCGCAACTAGATTGCGATCTATGAAATAGCCAAAATAAAATTTTGTCTCAACGAAATAGCGAGATTTACTTCCTTTAAACATTAATAACAACGACGTCGTATTACGAGTTCCGCGAGCTGCTTCGCTTCCAAGTTCGATTTATCAATCCAGGTGTTCTGGATGCTAAACGCGCGACTACGGCGATAAGCTGACAAGTGGTTTAACCGTGAAACCAAGCTCGCTGTGCAACATCGATTGCGTCACTTTCATTAAATTCACGTCGTTATCGGTGGACGAGGGGGTTGCACAAACACGCTCGCGAAACAGACGCGATAGAGCCCGCTTGACTTCTTCGCTATCTATTTGGGTTAGCCCGTAATCCATGAAAACCCGCCTTATGCAGATGAAGACGCTTTCACGCGGCGACCGACGATTCGAAAGGCGGCGATAGTTTTGTCGGAAATTTGATATTTTCGAGGGCTAAATAAAAATAAGCGGTACCGCCAGTTTTACGGAACACGAAAAGTATCGGGCAAAGCGTGGCGGACTGTGCACGACAAGTGCAAAGGGTTAATAAATATCGTTATCGTTATGCGTCGCATTCGAAAAAAGTCCAAGTGGAATTGCAAATAAATTTCAAGTACAGCCACGATGCTTTGTACATGCACTCCCGTCGCGCAGCATTCACGAACCGCAATTCGCGAAAAGCTCTATCGAATAGCTATTCAACCAGAGAAAAATCGATATATAATCTACCGACGAGTGGCCAATTTGGTCATATTTCTCATCGACTGATGCAACGGTACACTCAAAGCTAATAATACGCTCCCTCGATGTTCGTAAACGAAAAGTCTATCTTTATATCTTTCGTCGTGCATTTAAAAGTTTATCTTTATTCCTTCCTTCGAAATTTTTCCCATCTTTGGCCTAGTTTTGTATCAGCTGGTAACGAGAGCAATTTTCCCATCGTTACGCAAACAACGGTGACTCAAAACAACGTCCCTGTACGATCATCGTTAAACGAACGGCTAGGCGAGTGTCATTACGATGTACGACGGGATGTCATTAATGCTCGATGACCGATTTATCGAAGCAGACAGCTATCGACATAGATATCGAGCGATATCACCGAGGTTTATCGCGATGCTCTGTTGTTTTCCTTTGACTTCAACCCTTTTAACCATTGGGGTAATACATCGCACCATAAGACACTTGCAAATATTTTCTACGTCCAATTTTCGCTCCAATTTTTGCTCCAATTTTTGCTCCAATTTTCGCTAACTCTAATCCGCGCTTTTCGTAATTCCTTTTTCGAAACGACTAGTTGGCAAATTTTAAGAGCGTGTCGTAGCTAGAACCCAAATACCAAAGGGTTAGCCTGGCGGAGGAGCTGAATTTTCGTCGAGGCAAAACGGAACCGAGTATTAAGAATGATTTAGGGAGACGCGGAAAACGGCGAACCTGCGAGAATAAATTAAGACCACCTAAAAAAAGGAAAAAAATCACGGAGAGGAAGAGAGACGGTTCCGTGAAATCTCGACGAGAACGATAATGGACGCTGGCGAACGGCCAAACCTGACCAGAGGACGTTGTTCCTTTGGACGAATGCAACTTCGTTCGAAATCTGTTTCCCGGTTTCCTGAATGAATCACGCCGAGTGTTCGAAGGAAAACGACGCTTTATTTCGCGAGAGCGAAACGAATGAATCAAAATACGTGTATGTATCGTTTCTCGAGTGTTACTGTACTGCAGTAACTGTAGTACTGTGGTGGCGGTTTTGTGAAGGGACCAAAAGGGTTGTCAGCCGTAGCGCGAGTCTAAGAATCTTGAAACCCTCGTGAATCGTCTCTAAAACGACCGATTCGATTAATACCTGATCCGATTTTCCTCTTATTTAAAGAGATCGCGCAAAAACCGCAACGCAGAGTATTTTGCACGCGATCGGAAGCTTGAAAACGTGTTCGTCAGACTCTGGTAGCCAAGATGGCTCGCAGAGAAAGGAAACGCGAACATGGCAACCGATCCTAGAGTATTCCACGGGGATCCGTCTAATTTTTCATCCCTATTTCTAGACCCGGATATCTGCGTCGACGAGATATACCCAGCCACGGAATTTCAATCCTTCCGGAAGGGCCGGATGCTGATGGCCATACGTGGCGCTGCTGGGGAAAACGTTAAAGGAAATTTACGATTCGGGCGGAGGGGTTGATTTCGCGAGGGTGGCGCGTGACGTAGATGTTGGCACCCTTTGAGCGAAATATGCTCGGTCGCACGTGCTCTCGTAAAATGGGAAGCTCTGGAGAGCATGCTGCGCGAACGAACTGTGATGCCCGGTGCGACTCGATACCTCGATATCGGATACAGGAAATAGGGCTGTATTATTAAATTAAAGACCGACGTTCGCGGAAGACGGTACTTTATTAGAAATGTTGACGTTGGAGACTGATCTGCGCGTGATAAAACCGACAACTGGCTCGGAGGATGGAAAACTAGGACCTTTTATCGAGAAAACATCACACGCTATTCGAATCGCTTTGCCGCGAGGGATTCGTGATCCGTTCGTCGTCGCATCGGCGAGAAATTTGCAAAGTGAAACGAAAAATCGAGGAAAAATCCGTTGTATACCCAGGAAAAGTCCCCGGTGAATCGATACGACCGAGGGATTTGGCTGTTCGAGGGGCTGTACCGCGTTCGACCTGTGTTCGTTTCTCTCCGTTGAATAGCCCCGTGATCACAGACCAACCAGATCAATGAAATTCGCTTCCTACATCCTGTTTCGCCCTCGCCAATGTAATATTTCGACGGACCCGTCACGCCACCGGTCAGCCCATTCACTTTATCCGAGTATTTCCTCGGGATATACCTCTCGAATCTCTGGATTTGTCGAAGGTACAGCCTCGAGCGTGAAACACCGTTAACACTTTCTCAGTGACGACAGACTCGTGGAAGTACTTACGCAGCTGAAAATTTATTCCTATACAATTTGAAACTGTATGAAGGGAAGTTACGTTTCGATCGGTAGAAATGTCGAAGAATGATCGATGTATTTCGACACTCATCGGGCGGCTTCGCGAGCTGTCGTACCGCGTTGTCTTTTGTTTCGATGCAAGCGGCAAGAAGGCGTTCGATTCTTCGAACTTTGAGAGTCGTAATTGCGATCGCACTATCTAAATTGCGTGGTTAACTCGTCACGGTTTTCGGGGCTTTCTCGCTCGTCGCAAAGCAGCTGTCGATAGCCGTTACGCTCATAGGTGATGTATCATCACCTCTTTGACGAACGAGCAACCCGATAAATGTATGGAATATCATCTCATTTTTGTTGACGTTCCGCGAAACTTGAACACGTCGCGTTACACGTCGCGTTTATTCGAAATTGTAATCAAACACCCGTCGATATTTGTTAGTCATCGTTATACCATTTTCGTTCAAATGAATGCAATTTCTCCGATCCGAACGGAACTCTGCCAGATAATTCCATAGACGGAGGAAAATCTATTTCGCCTTGAATTACAGGCTCGATGTCCGTTTGCTCTCTAGATCGCCTCTCGTTGCGGCCTACAAACGGGAAAAGGGGAAATCGATATTCGACGATGTATCAGGTGGACTGCAAACTGATGTCGTTTTTGTAATTTCGAGTACTCGTTTATCACTCGTCGATCCGGCATTGAAAATTTGCACGCTAGATGGCGAAAGGATGTCGACAACGAGGACGATTACGTAATTAATTAAAAATAGAAATTTATTAAAAATTTGTTTGGATGTAAG
This sequence comes from Hylaeus volcanicus, assembly GCF_026283585.1. NCBI lineage: Eukaryota > Metazoa > Arthropoda > Insecta > Hymenoptera > Colletidae > Hylaeus > Hylaeus volcanicus. Next base: position 31,406,230 of record NC_071977.1, read on the forward strand.
TCTAAACAACTTGGTGGTGCCAACACTTCAAGAATTTATAATCGAGTCTAATAATACCAAAAAAGACACGTTTCCAACGTTAGAATATCTTACGTAATGCGATTCCTGCATATTTTGCAACGACATCCAGTCTAATATATACACTACCGCAAAAATAAGTTTTCATTCTCCAACTAAATTCTATTACGTTGCCACAAAGGACCTAACCTTTAAAGAGAAGTCCAAGTTGTAAGTCATGGTCGCCAACGACCCAGAGGTCGATGCGACTTTAAAGTAGCTTTCGCTTTACAAAATAAAGTATTTCTACCGAGTTATTATAGAATATTCCTCTTTCAACGCACGAGAGCATCGAGGCTGATATAATATCCAAGTTTATAATGCTATTCGATAGGGTGCTCCCAATGGCCACCTCGTCTCGCTATTCTTTTGAGAAGTGAAACGAGGGTATGTTTGCAATCTGACGCACAGAGAATACAATTAAGTCGGACTCACAAGCGTACAATCCGAGACAAAATCACAGGACACCCCTGTGAATTTCACCCTGTAAATTTCACCCGATTCCAGTGAATCCGCTCGCTGTTCGCGATTATTAACTTTACTTAAAAAATTCAACGCTTTAGTAATCCAATCCTCGGTTATATCGACTATTAACCGTATTAATAAAAAACAAAAAAAATCAAATCGTCCATCGTTTTGACGCGGAGTGTAGTCTCTTCCTTTGTCCTCGAAATTGGCGTACTTTTCATAGCGTACTTTTCCCTTGTATTTTCAGCATTGTTCCATTATGCACTGCATAAAAGCGTGTCTACCAACTATGCGAACATACTTCGCCCCTTCCCCTCTCTCCACTCGTTTACTTATTTACATCAAAGAAAAAGGTCCGGGATCGTTGGGAAATTCTAAAGCACGCGGAGAGATCTGCTCTGTCGAGTTACGCCCGGCTACCGTTTCGGCCAAATGAATTCGCAAAGTTTTGCCCCGTGCCCAAACGTTTTCTAATTAAAATTACCCAGTGGATTCTCGGCGAGCGAGTCGGCGAACGATATTTGGAATTTAATCATCCCTGTCGGAGATTTCCAAGTTGCACTGGCAGCCATCGACCGGCGATCCACGCCGGAATCGATTCAGCCGAAAACTTGGTCCGTTTCAGACGACGCGCACCGACCGTGTAACTTCGTCGGGGAAACTGGCAAACGGCGCGATTAACAACGAACTAATTCGTCTCGATTTCACCTCAAGTGCCACCGTCCACCGATCGCTCGAGTAAATTCTCCGAGTAAATTTCCGTTGAGAGTTAAACGGAATTCTGCGGGGACGTCGACGCGCGGCTGGATCCTGATTGGAAATTGCGTTTAGATTGGAGACGAACTTATCCTCGAGCTGTTTCGAGTAGAATTACAGCGTTGAAGTTACTTCTGAAATTTCTGGGAATCTCGGATCATCCTCGAGATGAAGTACTCTCTCGCTTAAAAGCACCGACAATTCGCTTCTCAACGAGTCCTCGAATGGCGTTCCGTGAAGCAGACTTTTTCACACCTGACCCGGTTATTAGGAAACGAGACAGCGATCTATTAAAACGTCGTCGAGGGAGCGAGAAGGAAGCCACGGACGTTAAAGTGCAAGGAGTTGTTTGCGACGCAAACAGCTCTCAGAGCAGCCACGTTTTCTTCTCTAGTCTATTCTCTTCTATTCCCTGTTTGTTTTCGGGGAGCCGAGGAACATCATCGCGGCGCAGCTATTGGCAAATTGTGGTCAAGAAAATGGAAGGTAAATAAGCTCGGCGTAATTGCTATCGGCTGACCATCGATGAGCTCGTTAAACAATCAGGAAGCTCGTTTATGGAATTTATAATGCGCCACCGACATGGATACAACGCGAAACTAACGAGAGAGATCCGCAACTTTTCGCAATAACAACATTTTTTTAACGCGAGGTAGCTTCGAGGCGACTTTACGATGCGTTCACTGTAAATGGAAAATGCGTTCCCTTTGGATAAATACTACAGTTATATTACAGTTCGCGTGCAATTTAACACCCGTGTATGGTTGACAGTGCTTTTCACCGAAGAGCGAACAAAATTAACTCTGAATGTCAAGTACCAAAGAAAGTATATAATAAAAAAAATTGTCAAAGGTATCAGACCGGATAGTCAACGCGTTAAAAATATTTCGGTTCACCGTGTCCCGTGTTTACGTGCAACGTACCCACCGAAGGGAATAGAATTTCGAGCAAACAACCCAGTGCCCACTTCGCAACGAATTTTTTCATTCCAGCGAATTAACTGCATCCCGTTAAACCAATCAGGAATCCAGTCGCCACTTCATATTTCGCTACGATTGGACGTGAAACTCCGGAACGATCGGTTTTATATCTCCTTTTTACAAGCGCGCAGGAATTCTAATTGGCCGTTATCGGTTTGCAGCCGAACAGGGTAAAAAGATGTATACGACGGTTATAAAATCACATTTCACGCGATCGCGACACGCGTCATTGTGCGGGGAGGGAGTCGACGACCCGATACTTTTATTTTTAGAACGACTAATAGACGTCGCCGCGGATATCCCAATTGATGAACAGTTACGGCCAACTTGGTAAACTCGATTGCGCCGTAGACGGCGTCAGTGATGATCGTACTTTTAAAAATAAAACCAAATTCGTCGCGAGCCCGTCGCAATGTAGTTATTCGGGTATGGCGATAAAATGGCAATGTCGATCATCGCGTTCCCGTTTATTTTTCCCAGGACGTTTCGCGCCTTGTTAGAGGCATCTGCTGTTTGTTTCTTTTACGAGGAGCCGCGCTTAATGACGGATATCGCGTCGAAGAAAGGTTCCTCGGGAGCGACAGCTGCGATCGAAAACGCAATTTAGGAGTTCGGCGATGAAACTCGCCTCGCTCGCCACGTTTCTCCCCTTGGTCGATAATGGTTTTGCCTCGAGGATTACGATTCGAACTGGTCGTTCGCATGGAAAGCGTAGAAGTGAACGTCCGTTGCGGTTATGAAGCAGTTGAAGTGGTTAGAAATGAACTGATGTTATTTTTGTTTCTCGTCACGGGGCGGCGCAATGATACACGTCATCTGACAGAGACGCGAGCGCGAGCCACCGGTGGTACACGCCGGCGTGAACGTGTTAATTTCGAAGAAACTATTTGGTTGCGTATGAGAGAGTGATTGTCAAGGAATGCGCCATTTCAATAATTTCGATCCTACCTCTAACTGGTTCCGATATTACGAACTTGTAGCATACCGATCTCCAAGAACTTCGGTATAGTTCGCGAACAAACTTTATAACTAACCGCTGTTAAGATTCTGGACAGAAATTCTGTGCTCCGCTTTCTCGATACTAGTACACCTTTCGGCGATGTTGCGGACAAATTTCTCACAACGCTCTTACCACGGAGCATCTCCGCCGAACTTCCTTCCATGGCCAAATTATCGGAACAATATTACGATTGCGTCGAGCAATGCAAGCTTGGACAATCTCGGACATTCTCTGAATCAGGAATGGGCAAACCTCTCGCTTGGATCGATAGCGAGATACAGTCAAACCGAGAATGAAAGATCAACGATATGGTTGCTTTTCGAAGAATAATTTTTAAACGAAATCCAATTCATCAAAATCAAGATTTTTCTAAATTCCCTCTCGTAGAAACCTATGATGCCCGTATGTACGAGTGTGTATGATCTGATATTTAAAAAGAACAAAGAATAAAGTCAGTTTTAGCTCGGACCCCGTAGAGACCACTTTTACGAATAAAGTCTTTTACGAAACTTACGTTGTTTTCGCTCAAGCATCCTACAGTCGGAACGTTCGTAATGTTTCATCGCCATTTCGAACGATCTCAACGTTGATGAACGGCGTGTCCGTAGACAATAAATTTTAATACCTAGCGGCAGGGGTGTTTGTCGCTCAAACTTATGATTTACGAGGCTCGGTCGTCGAACGTTTCACCGAGCCCATGAACACGCATTAATCCGACCGAAGTTCTCTCCAACTTACTACAAAATTAATTTGATTTATTGCTCTCAGCGTGGGATGTCTGTTCAGTGTCGAGGATATTCTCCTTGGGAACCAAGAATCTGCTCATCGTCGACTTCGAATTACCCTCGATAAATAAACGTAAATATTTGCTAAACGTGCTCCGTAACAAATTATACGAAATTTTATTTTATCTAAAGGAAGGTCTAAAGTAATTGTACTTGTATTCGGAGAAGCATGCACGATCCCCGCTTTAATTTCTTTTGTTTACGGATCTCGATTGGTTCGGTAGATTTTAAGATGTTAAGATTTTTAGATAAGCGAAGGGCGCTTCGAGTTCTCTGGAGCTCTTTTCGACCCTCTGGAATCCACTTTTAAATAAATATTCAAACGTTCTGCCTGATATCCGACGCAGGAGATACATTTTCCTTTCAAAAAGATTTCGTTCTTCCGCCCACGTGCTCACGGTATTCAGAAGTTTAAGTACCCATGTCTCTGTCCATTTATCGATGAAGAACTCGACGTGGGATGGCAACGCGAAACTGCGCAAAGACGCGACGAACTTTCCAGTTCGATTTTCCGACGTATTTGTTCGAGCGGAATGTATGAAATTGAAAAGTTCGACAAACGTGTAAACGACGGGTTTGTAAGCGACGGGTGTGTCGAGAATGCATTACAAAAATTGCAATTTTGCGCAGATGCGTTGTTTGACAAAATTGACATTTCGATGCGTGAAACAATTATCGGAACAATAAAATATCTCCGTGACGCGGCACGTGTAATTTGAAAAATATTCAACGTGGCGTTCAGAAATAAAATGATCGAAGTAGCTAGAAATAATGTTGCTAAAATTCACGATGTAAAATAATGGGCTAGCTTTGCGTGCCGAGAAAAGCGACAAAAAATCGTAAATTAGTCGATCCTATAAATATTCGTACCCTCTATGTCTATTGAATATTGGAACGCCCTGTATATCAACATATTTATATAAACATACATTTGGGAACATCGAACCTACCATTTAATTTAACCAAATTTCTTCGATAGACATAAAGGGTTAGGAATATTTATGAGACTGAACTGTAAATAGTCACGTATGACTACACTTCTATCACCGAGTTGAACACCGTGTATTTTATTCGATCATAACTCCAGTTTAAATAAAAATATTTACTATTCGAACAATTTTGCATTCCAATTCTATCATTAAATAAAATGCATCCTGTTTAGTCCTTCTCAATTATTCGTCACCCTCGATCGCTCCCAAAATTCTACGATCATGTATGTAGATGCAAATCGATGACTCGGAACGTTGATATTTCAATGTACCAACCTGACAAGTGCAAGTACACGGTATTAACTGAATACCTAGTGCAAGCGTAAACTGAAGTACTAAGTGATCGAATATAAAAGTACAGAATCGATATCCACCCCAAGTACTTATTCCCAATTTTCACTCGACAAACGACGATTGAAACCCCGTGTAAATTTCATCGATTAATCGAAATTTTCGGCTCGGTGTTCCCTCGGAGTGCCGGATCCCCTTCGAAAACAGGACCGATCGTTCTTTCGCCCCGCAATACAAAGTCTTCGACGCGGAGGAGACGCGCCAAGAACGCGAGGGTAGCATTCCACGGACGAGAGGGGAGGTAAGGGCATCAACTTAAAGCGAAGCTCGTACGCGGCCTCATAAAGGCCAGACGCCTAAATGCTATTCCCATCAGCCATCCCTCGATGTTAGCCATCCCCCTCCAACCCTCGGTAACCGCATCGAGTATACGACGCAGACCCTTCGCGATGCCTCGCCGTTCGCTGCATGATTCCGTCCAACCCTCCTTCTGCATTCGTTCAATCGTTTCACGGCTCTCTCGACGATAACGAGAAAGTGCTACAGCCTACGTGTTGTCGTCGAAAGAAAGAAAGAAAAAAAAAGAAAAAAAAGAAGAGTATAATACCGTGTTACGGGAGAAACGGGAGGAGCAGAGCTCGTCTGCGAGGGTTTTACAGTCGATGATCAAATTGTAACGGGCTTAGGGGAGAAACAGGTTACTCGAGAGAACGATACGTGCTATCGGATAACTACACGGTGCGTCGCGTTGTCAGATTTTAAACGTTAACGTTCGGAGGACGTGGAAAATTTTCAGGAGAAAACGTCGACCTTCGCGGAAAATATGGAAACTATTCCCACCGTTTCAAGGTTTTTAATGCGAATTCCAGGTCTGTCGAGAAACACATTTTCCAAGGTGACGTCTCTTAAAGAAGTCTCGAAAGTTTTCCAAGAGACAGTACCGGAGACAACGATCTTCTCTCCTGTAATAATTCGATCGACAAGTGTAAACACGCCGCCCTTCGACGCCGTTTCCAATAATAAATGAGCAGTAATGTTTCGCTCCCTCAGTGATCTCGTAATAGAATATGAAATATTGCTTCGGTAGCGGGATCATTGAAACGGAAATTCCTTCGCTGGACGTAAATTTGAAACGACGTTTCGAACATGCCAGTTTATCGGTTCTCGTCAGGCTCTGATGAAACTCTATAAACAACGTTACCAATACGAATGGAGAATTAACGATTCGCGGCGATTGTGAAAACTTTCCGTTGGATCCGTGGATATACATATACGGAATCCTCGGAATGAAGTTATCGGGAATGTAATTTTCGAGGCTTTCGTGGTTTCCGTTTCTACGGTTGCTGTGTCGCGCGGACTCCTGAAGCTTAACAAACAAAAGCACGGGGAAACCGAGGAAAAACGAACGGACGGGGAGACGCGATAAGAACAGGAATGAAATTGCGGATAAACCGTGAGCGGTATATTTATCAAACTCCGTGCACGTAGGAAGAAGCGTGGGAGGTTAAAAAAGATGAAATGCAAGGATAGATAAGAGCGGTGAAAAAGGTCGGAGTGAATAGCGCGGTAAATCATTCAAAAATCTCCCCAAACGATCTGGAAGAACGTGAAAAGGATGGTGGGAATAAATTCAACGTGGTGAAACGAATTGAACGGTTCGCGCCAAGAATCGTATGCAGAATTTACACGGGTTGGACAATTTTCGAAAAGGAATATGCTCGACTTGATACGTTCGCGCCGGCGTGTACCACCGGTGGTCCACGCTTGCGTGTCTACCAGATGGCATGTACCACCGCGCCGCCCTATGACGAGAAATAGAAATAGCGGCATCGGCGTGAACGTGTTAATTTCAGTGAATTCGACTCGATTAACGTGTCCGTTCGTTGATCGCTGTTTCTACTCGTGTTGGTACAGGTAAATATTGACCACGATATGGATCCCGCGTGTAAACTGGTTCTAGCCAGTCAGAAAATATTAAGATCAATAGCACCAACCAGATTACGTCCAAACTACCGACCATGTTTGCGAGCGCTGCACAAGTAGAAACAGCGAATCATGAGCGAATAAGCGTATCGAACGGCCTTCCAAAAATTCAGTACGAAAAATATTTACCGAATGGCATTAAAAAGTCGACAAATAACACGTCCGGAATATCGAACAAAGCAAAACGAAGCTCGCCAACATAGTTACCAAACTGCGAAAACACGTATACATTCGTCCGCAAAAATGTGAAACAAATATGAAACGTAACCAAAATGCAAACGAGGATGTAAATCGGAACATTAATATCATTGCGTTATTTTACGAAATATATTCCGCGCGTACATTTTCTACGTGATTTCCGCTTGGTCGTATAAACGCATGAAATTACTAGAGTAACAATTACTCGGAAAGGACTCGAGTGCACACTTACAGATGTATGAAATCGACGAGACGCGGATGACATATGAATTTGATTAATTTAATTAATTAATCAACCCACGCTGGCTGGCGTTGGATAGGAAACCGAGAGAGTCGCGAATAGTTGGCTCCCCGAGGGAACCAAGGGATTTTCTTGGCGGTTGTAAACTCTGAACAGACGACGAACGTTCCTACCGTCGTTGCAACTTATGCCAAAAGCGGCGTTGGACGCTGGAGAAGGTCTCGGGGACGTAAGTAGATCATGAAGTTCCTATAAGATAAAGACCGTACCGGATTCGATTCCAACGTTCGCGAGCTTGTTACTCGGCTTGCAAATCTCTCTAACACGTTGACTGCCAAACAACTCGTGGAAATTTATACGCGCCTAATAATTTTTTTTTATATAACTGAACATTATTTTTGTCGAATCTAAAATAGTACTTTCGTTTTTAATTTATTTTATTTAATGTCAGATATTTAGCTATTATAGGGTCCACGTTACGATGTAGTATTACATTTTGTGTCTTATCGCATTATATTTAACTAGTACATACTTTTGCAATTTCGCCAAATTCACGAATTCTCTGCGGATTTATTTCCTTCAACGTTTCGTTTAGTTCCTCGGTGAAAAATCTTGTCAGCTATATACGTGTTAAGATCCTCGACACTCCTCGGAGAGACGTTCTCGATGCTTACCCATCACTGGGGTAATAACTTTCGCGAACTTCTAACGGAACGACACGAGGAGACACATTGACTAACCATTTTCATTTACTTTATATCGCCGTTCTGCCGCGTTATCAAGACGATAGCTACGCGAGATTAAATTGTAATCGATGGTAAATTTTAATAACGGCACTCTAGCTGCGCCGCACTTCTCAGGTCGTTAAACATGTTCGCTACTTTATTCATCTCCGCGTCACGAATCCGAAGCTCCTCGTTTTGCATAATCAGAGAGTTCGCGATGAATTAGAAATTGGCTTTTTGGAAAGTGGAGCGCGTCTCGGTGATCGTAACGTCGAAGAGGATGTCTTAAGAGTATCGAATATGATGTAACATTCCTTCCGATGGTAGCCGTCCTTACGGATTTTGCCAAAGGATTTTACGAACCCGTAAAACTCGGACGATTGTCCCTCGTACTCGTGGGTAGATTCCAGATACGGTGGAATTTTATTACGGAGATCAATTTTTGCGACCAGCGCGAAAAGAACTTCCCAACGATACGTCCGGCAACTTTACCTCGATGGAAGATTTAAGAATAACAGGAAAGACGACTGAAACGCGCGATATTTTCTGGTTCGCTCTAATATAACGCGAAGACGTGCCGGGGCGGGTTTAATGAATTTCGTGGAACCTTCGTACCCGGCTCACGTTAGCTGATGGAAGCTTTAAAACTTTCAATATTATGCCACGCCATCCAGCGGTAACGAAGACTGAAATTCTTGGCCGAAGTAGAATCAGCGACGCCGCTCCAACGTAATTAATTACGACTTCAAGTGGAGCTCAGCTTAAAACCCTGTCTCTCCTCGCAAAAACTGAGCTTGATAAATATTAACCGAGCCGCTCCTTAACACTTTCGGGACAGAATTGAAAATATTTCGAATTAAAAATTTGAAGGTACAATGGTCTCCGAACAGAGGCAATCAATGGAATGGCGAACGCTCGACTGGAATATACATTGTATAAACGTTATACAATCTAAATCGCGCGAGCAGGAAATATCTAAATTATACACGTCAAAGTTTCCAAACACTAGAGATGTTTGCAGTGGCAGATGTTGCGTTTGAACGATAAATCGCGGTCTTCTTGAGAAGTGGCTCTTGGGAACCAGCTTTCCGTTTGGCTGCGTGGAAAACGGGGTCGGGGAGGTTTTTTGTACGTTCGAGGGAAATAGTTTTCGGAATGGATATGCACTCCGGATAAAAGTAACGTTACGTTTGCAGAGGAAGACGAACCTAACTCGACTCGACGCTGATTACTCGGGTACGGAGCGTTTCGCTCGGGGATGATTCAAACATACTGAGAGAGATCAGGCATCATTGGCATCGAGCTATTTCAATTCCTTTTTTTACATCGGAAATAAAAATAATTCGTGTTCGGAGCATCAGAAAATTTCCTCGAATAAATCTCTGAACCTAGCCTCGAGATGAAACGAAACTGAACGTTACTACAAATGCACACGAACGTAGGGAATCGATACGAAATACGATCTCCGGCAGTAGTCGAGATCGAACTATAGCCGAGGTGACATGCGGTCGTTTTCATTCGAAAACCCCTCCAGCCCTACACAAGCAAATAAATATAAATGAATACCCCTGCTTGTTTGCCTTCGTTTATTTGCTTAGCTGCATTTGCTTTATTTACTCGCTTATTTGCATTCGATTGATTTAATCCCACGGAACCACGGTTTCTCGAAAATTCATCTTGGAAACCAGGTAATTATTCTCTCCGAGCAAAAAACATCGAGCACCGTCGATCCGCGTCTTTGAAGAACGCATTCGGCCGTCCAAGCATCCGCGCTAGGAAAGAATACTCGATATTCGGTCCGTTTATCGAGAAACCTTTCGATAACACACGGACCCGATCGAACAACTTTCGGGCAATCGAACGATCGTTCGACGTCCCGAACCGACCAGCGTGTAATAATAGGTACGAGCTGTGTAACTGGGGATCGTGACTTACACATGTGTTCACCGAGCGGCCAGATCTGCGGTCCGGAGTTGACCTCGATGAGGACGGCAGGCGTGCATATCAGGAGGACGCAGAGATCCGCCACGCTCAGGTTCACCAGGAAGATGTTCGTGCTGTTTCGCATGTCCTTGCCGCGGAACACGACCAACGGCACCTGAAAACCATCAACAATCCCCGATGTAACGAGATACCGTCGCTTATCCACCTTCGTCGAGCTCGACACTATTTTTTAGAGAAACGAGGTGGTCTGCGGATTTATTTAAGGGGCTTGGAACATCAAAAAATGAAGAAAAATCACTGTTTTTTTTGTTTTTTTTGTTTTTTTTATTAAAATCACTGAGTATTTTTTTGAAATTCAAAATGGTTAATTTTTTAAAAATTTTCCAAGTCTAAAAAATTTTTCCAAGCCCCTTGACACGTTGATCGCCATATATAGGTGGTAGTTTTTTTAATGAAAAACGATATCAAGATTCGTAATTATATTTTTGAACTCGACCATCACGAAACAACTACACCTCGATTGTGAAGTCAAGACGAGGACTCACCATAAGGTTTCCTATTATACCCAGGACCATCACTACTATGCAGACAACCATGGACGTCGTGCGAATGTAAGCAGGCAACATGTAGAGGTCTGTGGTCGCATTTTGAGGCTTGACTACTGAAACAATAACATTTCCCAATGTCAAACGTAAAATTTTGCAAGCCCGTAGAAATGTTAAATCGAATTGAATATATAAATTTGATAGGTCTATGAATCGTCTAAGAATTCGTTGCAAACGAATCAAAACCTAGCTTGATCTGAAAATGATCGATTACTACACGCGTTAAACAAGGATGCTGTAAGCGTAGTATACGATTCTAAAGTTGAAAATATTGTCAGAAGAAGTTGCTTATGTAGTTGAAGCTAGCTTAATCAGTTTTCAAGAAAGGCATCCATAATCTACGGCTTCGTAGCGGAAAATGTAACCACCTGTCGTCTAGAAAAAAAAAAAAAAAAAAAGAAATCAATCGGTAGATCGCGTTGAATTGAAACACATATGAGCGTACCGGAGAGGCCCTCTTGATCGTCGCCTCCAGCAATGGTCGCGTAGTAGGAAGAATTCAATTCGAACGCGACACTGGACACCGTGGACAACATTTTCGTCCCGTGAGTCGGTTGGATGGAACGTTTCAATCGCCTGTCCTCCCCGCCGGCTCTCTTCCCGTTCTATCGTCAATTGTCCATCTCGTCCACTTGCGTGTCCTCTCTGCAATTCCGGCGCGGACGCGACGTTTCGCGTCTCGTTAAACGTGCACTCGGTACACTCGCGCACCTCGTCGCCTAAATTTCACCTCGCCGATTACGCGTGAACGCGATTACCGAGTTACGTATTTACGGTTCACCATCGTCGCCGACGCCCGCCAAGCAAAACGCGCGCGGTAACCTCTTACGTGGGCAACTTGACGTTCGACTCGACACGAAATCGCGGCGATGCTCGGACACGTGGGTGGTTCACGGGGCGAAAATCCATCGGGAATCGCGAAAGGAACGTCGCAGCTTGTGAACGATCGTCGTGTACGGTTTCCTTTGACTTCGAGACGATCGTGGCTTTCGGTGACATTATAAACTGCTTCTTCGTGACTCTTGTGTGCGCTTCCTCGAAGGCGATACTTGCCGAGATCGTTGGCTGCGTTGCACTCGAACCGGTAAACGATCGTTCCACCCGCGGCACGAGGGATCTCTTCGAACAACCAATTCGAACTCGATCGATTTAGCCCCCTGTCGCTGTCTCGGACGGGGATTCGTTCTCCCTGACGAGAATCGGGCGTGTGACTCGGCAGAGGTACTGGGGAAAGAAAAGGAAAAAAAAAAAGAAATATACATGTCGAATCGAGTAACTTCCTCGTTTTCGAAGTCGGTTAAAAGTGGCGGGTGTCGTGGCGGCTTTTACGAATACGTGTATTTGTAAGCCAAGACGGGCTCAAAGGAAGCGTGGTCGTTAATGTATATACGTTAATGTATCAGTGCGATGGCTTCGCCACTTTTTCTGCGATCGAGGGAGAACGGTCGACGAACCACGAATTATTAATTTGGACAATTTTCGAAAGGCTTATCTGTACTTCGCGGGTACGTAACAGATTTATGAACGTGCATAGATAGTATTTCACTGGTTATGCAAAATGTAGGAGACTCGTTAAAAGTTTAAAAGCCGACTAGGAAATTCGAGATCGTTTAGTCTCGAGAAGCCAGTCGAGACTTTGAAGCAGTTCGAAAGTTCCAAGGCCAATTAAGACTTCGCTGTACCGTTTCAAAGCCTTATTACATTATTATTTCGACGATAAAAGTGAGAGAAACGGAAATATGGCAACTCCTTTCTCGGTTAGGCGAGAAACTTGTACCGTTTCGACCAGAATTTTGAACAAAGAATAGCCAAAGTATCCAAATTTCATCTGCATTTTTATTTTCTTCGGAAATTGTACGTTAATTAGAAACTCGCCAGGATGATTCGCGAATAAAGATGCAACCGATGTGGCGCGAGTTTTTTTGAACGAATGCGACAAAAATAGCGTCCAGTTTACGATTCACCGTCGAATCGTTCCTTGTTCCAGCGTTAACACGGCATCGACGCCGAGATAAATATTTTTACCCTACCTCCTTTGTACGTCTACCCTGTCCATCGCTCATAAACGCTGTATGTGGGTCGCTGGCATCTCAAGTATATAGATACCTTGGAACGCTCGGTTAACACCAATTAACTTCTCTCGCTATCGAAATCTATCCGAAACCTAATTCCGCCTCGTTTCAGCCGATCGTACGTGCCGATGAGATATGAATTGCATCTGCGAAACGACCTGCCCTAACCACGTCACTTCTAGCAATTCTCGCTTCCAGAAATAAACGTTCGCTTCTATTTTCATCGAGGAACAACATTCAGATTTAATTAAATTAAAAGAAAAAGGGTCGTAATAATTCGAAAATGTTCGCGTAATTTTATTTTACAATCGAACTAAGAGCACGAACGATCTAAATGTCTAAAACGATAGAGCTGAAATTAATTACCTAGCGTACACGTCGACGAAACAATGAAAATTAACCGATCCCAAAGTACCGTAATCCTGGCTCACGTTGGACGACGGAGTTGAAACACCGCAAACTAGGAGTGCGCCGTTGTTTCTCGTTAATTATCGCGTGGTAATTAAACATCTCGAGACCGCCCTTTACTTTCCGAGGAATTCGACCAAGGGTAACTTGTATCGCGTTACCATCTCTACTTATGTAAAACCATACAGGAGAAAAGAATAACTCGTGCGAGAGAAGAATAAAAATCCAACCTTTTCTTTCACCGCACCGCCACGTACAAAGTTCTTGCGGCCGGTAACATAACTTCTCACCGCTCGTTTAGAAAAGTTCGTCGGCGGTCCCGTGGCAAAACTTCACGAGCACATCGCGCATCGTAACTTGGTTCGTTTCCATCGACGCGTTCGCACCGGTTTCTCCCGTGTTTCTCGACGGAGACAAAGTTCAACGATTGCATCGAGACCCGACGACAACGTTTCCCGCACGAGCACTCGTCGGTCGTGCGTCGATACGTTTTCGAACGATCCGCGTCGTTCGCGAACGATCGCAAATCACGAAGATCAGTGAGCTACGAAGGGCAGAGGTAAACACGTGACGAGAAGAAGTTAGACGCGACCAGGTATCTCGAAGAACGGCAACCATGGCGAGCAAATAGTGCCAGTGAACTGAATGAACGCCGCTTGGCCCGCCACGATTCTCGAACGCGGCGCCCCGCGGTGCGCATGCGCGCTACCCTTTTTTCCCTTCCTTCGATCCCTGATAACAGCCTCGATTTCGTTTTCGTTTACAACGTTAATTGAATCGACGGTCGAAACGGGAGAAATAATACATTATTTCCAGATTTCATTTACGTTGGTCGCAGTGGTGGCCAGCCCGAATTTCGTTTCGGATATCAATTCATCTCGAATGGAATCGAGGTAATTCAAGATTTCTTTTAAAGCGGAACTGTTTACTTTACTTTACAGCCTTCGAGTAGTTTTGATTCTCGTAATTTCAGTCGCGGAGGTATGATATATGTTAAGATTCGTGGAAACGGAGTCGTCTGTTTTAGTCCATATTTCGTGTATCGTTTCTGTTTGTCTCGCAAAAGTTCGTTCGAAATTTTTGTTCGCAGAGGTGTCGTCGATGACCCTGGACGAAATTTTAAGAATTAGCTTAATTGTCGGTCTTTCGTTTAACAGAATCCGGCGGATTCCTGTTAATCTATTTGTATCCATTCTGAAATCCTCTCACGAAATAAACAAATTTTTCTAAAACTCTGTCGTTGAAATGCAAGGAAGACGAAGCCTTCTCACAGCCTCGCTCCTTGGAAGTTTCGAAACGTACGCGACGGGGTACAAAAGAAGGGGTCACGCCGTTAAATGAAACTCCGTATTAGGAATCCAAGCACATTCCATTCGGCTCTCACAATCCGCTCTATTCTGGCAATCGACGCGGATCGATTTATCGATTTAACTATTTCGCGTTCGTTCCCCGAAGTCCTGTACACATTTTCATTCCATCGAGGATCCTTAACGATACAACGTTCACCGGTACCCTATAAATTGCCCGTATCCTATCGTTTCCTAGGTTTTCGTCGTTTCCACTTCCCATTCGATTTGTATTTATTCGACCATAGGGGGCAGCTTGATTTCAGCTTTTTACTTCCAGCTAATTTTCAGCTTATTAGCTATCGAGATTTCGACCTGATTCTCGAGCTCTTTCGAAATTAAGCTCTCGATCTGTTTATCGGCCTTTACAATGATCAAATTAACGTTTCCGACCTCGAGATTTTGCTCACCCTCGCGAATTATAAATCTCATCATTCAGATTGATATTATTAAAACGTAATGACCTTAATTAACGATATAATACCAACGTCACGATCAAACGAGAAATATACAAAATTTTGTTAAATTACCTTCTCGAAATGTTCGATTCTAAGCGGAAGCGGCGGACTCAGTTTTCCTCGCTTTCTTTTCGTTCGACGCGACGTTCTTTATGTACATTTGTCTGACCTACTGTTCCGGTATATAAAGTTCCCCGTTTCAAGTTTTCAATTTGCTCGAAAGTTAAAGGTTTCCACGGATATCAGGTTATACGCGAAAGATTTGGTCGTTCGTTCTCTCGAAACGGTACAGTGGACGGCCATGTCCGACTTCGCTCCGTAATGGAACCCCATCCGTTGTCCACGTACATCCGGCGTAATCGGACTTTATCGAGATAGCGCGAGAAATCGAGCGTGAAATAGAGCGAGAGATCCGCGAAGTCGAAGTCGCCCCGTATTCTCTGCGAATTTAAAGTTTTACATTCGGTGCATGGTTGATTCGAGCTCTTGTTACGACGCTGCGTGTACAGACGTTCGTAGCGGCTCTAGTTCAGTAATCGCGCCGTGCTCTCTCCGCGTATTGTCGCGCGAATCCTGATTTGCGGTTCCTTTGTTTCGACGAACGAGCCACATCGGTATGCAACGTAGTCAAACCGAGCACGTTTGATAGACCCATGCGTGAAAGCAAAATTCATTACAACAACATTGTAACTATTTGTGGCGTAGTCAGTGATGCAATTCGTAATTGTATAGAAAGAAAATGTTTGCCTCGTAGGAATATTCGCGATTATAGCAGTCAACGTGTCGAGTATACGGATCGAACTTTCCAAACCGCGCGATTTCCGTGTTAAAAGTGTAGAAAGTCTGTCCATCCACTTTTAATTGCGCGCTCGAAGGGCGATTATTCAGCTCGTTATATTGATTCGTCTTTCTCGGTTCGTTTGCTCGGATTTCTCGTCGATAATCCGTATTCGCCAGGCACGTACGACGAACGCAAAGCCTCGCGACTCGTTCGCCGCCAGGCTTTGTATACAAATGACTCCGTCAACAGCGGGCGTAATTACGAACTCCTGGCTAATGTTGTTGAAAGCGCAGCCGGTCGAAGATTTATGCCGCAGGTCGCTTGGCACGATTCGCCGGGACGATAATTCCGCGCGACTTCCGGCGCCCGTCATTATCAGCGTCATTTACCCCGAGTGCTCCTTTCGTATCGATTCCCATGGTAATGAACGCCAATTTGCGTCCCTGTTATCGCGGCGTTACGGTGAAAGTCCCTTTCAAAGACTTTGTCGTTCGTGTCAACGTCGCGCGAGAGGCGCGTTTAATCGCGAAACGAGACGTCGATTAATTAACCTGCGATTGAACTGATTTACTGTATAAACCCGAGCAAAACAACGGCTGTTTGCGCTGATTTTAATTAATCCACTCGAGCGCACGTCCGCGCCTGACGCGTTGAAATTCGCTGCGCTGGAGCTAAATTGATCCTTGGTTCCTTTTCGGCTGGTACGAGGCTATTTTATGATAAAATCAGAAATATACGGTCGCCAGATAAATACTCTGTGTTTATCGAAGGAATTTGTCGAAATTAAACGAGGCTCGATGTTTCCAGATAAATTTTTCATTGCGAACGGTTAACTCGTTTGTTATTTCGATGACCTTAAGATTTTAAAATATAGCGTCATATATTTGGTCCTACCTTCCAATCGGTCCACTAGAATACAACTAGCGGTTTATCCTGTCACGGAACAACAATTAGGATCACGAATCCCGAGGTACCGTTCGGTTTTCTTAGACAAACGTCTTCCTACTCGAAGCGCAGTCTGGACTCGTCAGTTGGACGCGTTCAAGCTGTTCGAAACAACCGATGGACCTCCCGCGGTCTCGAAGAGCATTTCGTTGACCCGAGAGCCGTCGCGGGAAACTTTAATTGAAAATCCGCAATTCCGAGAAATCCAGAAGGAAACGATTCTTTTCGCTCGATGATGGAGCGAAGTCCACTTCGAGGAGACAACTTTTCGCCAATCCTCCCACCTTCCCTTCCGAAATATTACGGATGAAAGTATCCAATTAAAGTTTTCTCCGCGGGTATGTCGTTACGCTTATATTTAATAACTTTAAGATCCCCTCTCGGAGTTTTTCAAAGGGATAATCGCGATTTCGCCCTCGCTGCTAATATTTCTTCCTTTGTATCGGATCCACGGATCGGGGAATCGTAGTTCCTCGACGAAGTACAGTTCGGGGACTCGTAAAAAATTGCGCGAGACGGGGATGTTTCTAACGGTTGCGCGTCTATCGCTTCAAAGCGCTGTTATCTTCTCGGAACATTTAAATCATTCTCCGACGGCGGCTGATAAATTGTGTACCTCGCGTTAGTTACTCGTTTCTTCTATTCGCGACGCGTAGTTGCGAAAACGATGCCTCGGTACGTCGGAAATACCGCGAAGAAATAAAACACAGCCTCGACGAAGTCACTCGACGGACGCCATCTTGTATAAGGGAAACGGAGTCGCGTAGTTATTATTCGGTGCTCAGCGAAGTGGCAATCGTAAGATTTATCGACTAGGTGCTCGCTTAAAATAGAGTTCTCGGCTTTCCACTTGTTTGTTCCATCTATGTGCAAATTTCCAATTTCAGGAACAAACGATACCGATTGAAAGGACCCCGGCGATGTGGAAGTCGATCGAGGCTAGATTTCTTAACTTTCTGTGGGTAATGACGCGTTCTCGCGGGCCGGAATACAGGGTGTCCGAAAAATGTTGGACGTACTTGAGAGAGGTGGTTCGGGGGGTGATTTGAAACAACTCCTTCCTTAGCGAAAATGTTGTCCGGGACTTCGTTAAGGAGATATTAAAAGAAAAGCGTCTTCATTCAGAAAATCATTTTAAGCTCGTAAATCAGAAGGCTCCTCTATCAAAGTTGACGCAAACACAAAATAACTCCCACGCGTCCGTCATTTAAACGAATTCTTAAAACCTCGAGAGCTTCCGAAAATCCAAGAGACTCGCGACTCGTCGAAAGCAGCGCGATTTCGAAAAGTTGTAAGAGATGTCTTTCGCGTCGATTGGCCCGAGAAGCTACGCGGCCAAGATAAATAATATTCACGCCTTTTTTCCCGCAAAACAGAGAAACGGACCAGGCCGTGATTTCGTATAAATCACGCGATCGCACTAATCAGAGCGCAAGTACTAGTACTAGACAGCCGCGGTAGCATACTCCACGCGCAAGGCGGCTCGCGCTCTGATTGATCGGGCTTTTCTGTTGATATCTCCTTAAAGAAGCCTCGGACAACATTTTCGCTAAGGAAAAAGTTGTTTCAAATCACCTCCCGGCACCCTGTATATCCCCGATGACTCGAAATGACTCGAAATGATAAAACTGCGAAGAATAATAGGGCCGAGGAGGCAAAGACGTTCGATCTCAAAACTTTCCCCTGGCGATCGTCGAGATCACTCAGAATCTAGAAACTTCCCGAAGCTCCTCGGAGTCTCGGAACCTTTCGAACGCAGCCTTTCCTCGCAAATAAAAGAATCGCTCTCAGCCTCGTTACTTTCCGCTTACTGTCGCGAGACAGGATTGGAAATCAGACTCTCAGATCAGATTCTCTCGGTGGATCCATACCTGCCGAATGTTTGGAGGCGTCGATATCTCAAAGATTGACTGTGGACGTTGGTTTACTTTAACGTTATTCGTTTCAGCTGGAAAGTCGTAAAACAGAATCTAGAGCTAAACGAGAAGCGTCAGGGATGAACGGACGGTGCCAAGAATATCTCGATACTCGAAGGATAAGGCGCGCTAATTCGTCGCGGAACGTCTAGTTTCAAAGAAGCTCGATGAATACAGGCAAAGTTGAAGAATAAATCGAATTAAACGAGTTCGTCAGAGGGACTCCTTCGATGGATCTTCGATTTAAATTTTGTATCACGTATGCTACTTTATAGTATACAAGTGCACGGAAACCAGCCCTGCCAGTTGAAGTATACCTCTAGTTTCAAAGAAGCTCGATGAATACAGGCAAAGTTGAAGAATAAATCTAATTAAACGAGTTCGTCAGAGGGACTCCTTCGATGGATCTTCGATTTAAATTTTGTATCACGTATGCTACTTTATAGTATACAAGTGCACAGAAACCAGCCCTGCCACTTGAAGTATACCTCTTGAAGGGTCTAGGAGTTCGATCTCCGAGCAGCGTTTACACGATCGTATATTCTCCGATGTTAGCCGCCGAGCGTCGAGCGTAGACGAGGACAGCGAGTAAAGAGTAGGACGGAGCGAAAACACCGAGGTACGCACTTCGATAATTACCGTGTCGGATTATCCCTCTCCCGCCTCTCTTATCGTTTCATAACAACACTAGACGACGCATGAAATGTATACGACATCGATTCCACGAATCATCCATGATTCTGTCGTCGTGTCTTACCCAGCGCGTGTTATTCTAAACCGTGTTAAAAATGGGTCTTCCGTTCGTAAATCGTCGAAATAAATAAGAAGGTTCCGCGCCGGTACTCCACCTAAAATATATTAGAAAAATGACGCGCTCCGCCCACGTTTGCTCAGCCCGCGCGATAAGTGTTTCGTTTGCGGAAAGGTATTTAACACGGCATAAAGGATCGCGGAATGATTCACGACGTTCGTGTCAACGTTAGGCGTCGTAGAGTCGAAACGATTGGCTCTATATTTCGCGCGAACTTGCGAGCCAAGCTAACTATACGCTCCCGGCGGATTCAGCGAGGAAAAAAAAAAATGAAATGTCGAGCAGCGCGTAACATCACGCCTGACAGGGACCTGCCGTTCGCTGTCGAGATTCGCGGCTTTGGCTATCGCTTTGGTTCGTGTTTTTCTAGCACGGCTTCCTAAAATCGACGACTTGATTTACGGCCGTCGACCAGCCAGGAGTCGTATCGCGTGATTTATACGAAATCACGGCCTGGTCCGTTTCTCTGTTTCGCGGGAAAAAAGGCGTGAATATTATTTATCTTGGCCGCGTAGCTTCTCGGGCCGATCGACGCGAAAGACATCTCTTACAACTTTTCGAAATCGCGCTGCTTTCGACGAGTCGCGAGTCTCTTGGATTTTCGGAAGCTCTCGAGGTTTTAAGAATTCGTTTAAATGACGGACGCGTGGGAGTTATTTTGTGTTTGCGTCAACTTTGATAGAGGAGCCTTCTGATTTACGAGCTTAAAATGATCGAGTGGAAATGCTACACGACGTTACAAAACAGGATGCGTCGTATCCGAACCATTCAGCACGGAGTGACAATCGAATCTCGGCCGCGAATTGCCTCCGCTATAAGTGGCGTTCAATTGGCAGAGTCTTTTCGCTGGGCCAGGATCGACCGAGTCGAGAAAATTCAATTGCTCGGGTCGAAATTGAGGGGAACCGGAACCACGTTCCACCTAGAATTACGAGCCATTCATAGCGCGGAACAATGTTTACGGTTTCCGGGAAGCGATTAGTTTCCGAAATGAAGTCCCAAATGACGTTTCGCTCGAAGAAGGTGGTCAACGCGAGAGTTTCTTTGGAACGCGTAGGAGCAGGGGAAACTTCGTTGCCGAGTACTTTTTGGTCTCATTTTCGTCGGGCAAATAAATTCTCTGATAGAAGTAATCATTTTCTTAATAACGCGCGCAGCTGCGATCGGTAACCTTGACCCTTTATAGAGCAGAACTCACTTTTTTATTTTTGTTTTGTAATAGTCCATTTACTTACACCACAAGCTTAAGAATACGAGATTCCCGCCCCTTCCTTAGTGGTGACAATGAATTTCGAAGCAACGTCTAGCAAACCAAAGGTAGTAGTGAATGTGAAATTTGAATTGAAAAATTTGTCTAGTAGAGGAGGTTTACTCCGAGAAGGCCTAGGACCAGACATTGAATTTCAGTTTAAAGATTTATCTAGTAAGGAAAGGTGACTCGAAGAGAAACATCTTCAAAAAAAGGGGAGCACAGCGAATCAAGAAATTTGTAGAAGTTACTGTGTAAAATGTGTCGCGAAATCCAAAAAAAGTGATAAGTTGGGGACCGTTGTCGACGAAAAACACAGATTCGTGTCGAATGGTGGGTCAACGTGCCGGTTCAGCGGAACCTCGTAAATCTCCCGGCATCGGGAGCCGCGTTCCCTGCGATATATTGTCGCGGATTCGCCAAAGGATTTACGGAACGTCCGACGGACGTATGGATAAACAGACAACGTTCATCCACGCCTCGCGAACACCTAGTAGACGCGCAGATGTGGGAGGACGACTCGCGTCTCTCTTTTAAAAGTTTCGCTGTTATTGTTGGTCTCGAGCCAACCTAAGTAATGCTCTCCGCGACGCAAATACATCAGCCAACTCTGTCCAACCTCCGCCATTTTTGTCGCTCCTTTGAATTTTCCCGTGTACTCGTTCGTCTTCGAGGAAGAGCGAATCGACGACGGAATTGCGATCGATATGATCGATTCTACGTGGCTGAGGAGGACTTCGAGGTTCGCGACGACGATCACAGGTAACTGGTAAATCTTAGGTTCGGTCCAATTCTCAAGGTTTCCAGGTCGCGCGACTCAAACGCGGTGAATTCTCCAAGCAATCTCGGCAAGACTCCATTTCCACACTTTGGCTGGAAGTTCCTGATGTAAACGGACGCCGGAGCGGTGTGGAACACTTGGTAATTGTCCAAATTCTTTAATTAGAGATTCTTTCGTGCAGTGGAAAGCCTTTCTCGGGGTACCTTAATTGCCTAATCGCGAGGATTGCAAGGACGAGCAGTTTTCAGTTGAAAAGACGTAACATCTTCCGTTATTTATTCTCCATTCTTCCGTTATTTATAATCCGTATAATCTATATTCTGTATAAATCCAAGTTGTTCGTAATGAAAAATACATCGCTTTGATTACTCCGAAAATGAATAGCAACTAACAGACATAAATTGAAATTGGTTTTAACGAAAGCGTATCGTTTGCTCGATATCGATTTCCACGAGAATTAATTGCAAATATCGGACACGGTTCCGCGAAAGTTTGTTTTCAATCCTCCTAATATGTGAAACGATAAATGCGAGTTGCGCGTAGGTACGAATCGATCCCGATAAAAATGCACGATCTCGTAGACGTCAAGTACTTCGAGGATTAAATGCAAACACACTGCTGCGCGATAACTGGTGGCGCCAGCTAACGAGAGCTCCCGGATCGAGCATCGTTCGATAGCCGACTGATTTCTACTGCCACCTGCTTCATTGGCGCGATAAAATACTCGTTCGATAAAATTCTCCCTCGCGGAATATAAATTCCTAAAATTCCCTTGGAAATTACTGCTTTTAATTCCGATCGAATCTCAACCGCCTCGGAAAATGATTCTCCACGAAAAATAGCAGTCGTCCGTAATTATCCGCGAAATAAAAATTAAACGGAGTCTCAGTCGCTTTCTACCGAAACACCGTTCGTCGCGAAGTTACGCAGCGTTGAAATTCGAATCTAATAAAAATCAGCGTAATTCTGTTCGTTAAACTTAATTCCGTCGTCGTGCTGTTGTTCGCGAACAATTTCAACGGCAATCCACGCGAGCAGACGACGTGCTCAAATTTCCAACTTCCGACGACGTTATCGCGCCTCGAAACATCTGCGTCGCGATTATCCTTGTTTCTCATTGGCACTCTTCGTCGATCTCTTTGTCATTTTATGTAACTGGCGTGGCCAATATTCAAAAAATTAAAGTACTTATACGGACTCTAATTTTTTATATGAACTCTCAACCGAACTTGGGAACACTGTACTAAAATGTTGAAAATGAACCATCGGGAATACGATGAATCACGAGGAATGCCCAGCACAGTAACACGTTGTAAACAATTATTATCCCATTTGACTATCCTGTTATCGAAAGATTCTCAAGGTCCACTTGATCCAGCTAATGATAGCTCGACGGAAAAAAATATTCTTCTCCTTTTCGAGTGCACTTCCGCGACTATGAAAAACCGACTGACTCGGAACGAGTGGTGGGCGTGAGCAGAGGGCAAAAACTGGTGCTACCTTGTTGTTATAAAAACCGCTGACGCGCTTAATCTGATGAAACTGTACCTAACAATTGCGAGATAGAGGAACTGCGACTTTCCGTGCGATTGTCAAACGACGACCTCTGGCGATTATTCTCCGGTAGCCGGTGTTTATAAATCCGCAGCCGACCGAAGATTTATCGTTTCCCGCCGCGTTTGCAAGTATGATTTCAATGATTCCCCATTGGTAAGGCCGCGGGTCTCGCCCGCGCGACTCGCGACGCAAATCGTCGTCAAAGAGGGCACGCCATTCTTTTCTGGTGACATTTGGAAATTGTTTCCAACGGTACCAAACGTTTCATAAAAATATTTCAAAGACGAGAGCGCGCACTTTGAACGATACTTTTACCAATTTTCACAAGCGTATATCGATTTATGGAATTTCTGAGCGCTGCACCGGCCTCAAGTTACCGACAACTCGTCTCAGGGACGGATCATTTTTTCGTAACCGATAAAAACCCGACACTGACCTATGACAACTATCTCGCTACGAAGCTGACCGTGCTTCCGCCTTCGGACACTTAATTATGGATATTTATTCGCGCAACAATTATAATCGATGCGAGCGAGTTGCAATTTGCAACTTGCAAAGAGATAAATACTGACAATGTAGGTTGACGTTGAATTTTTGAAAAATGAACGAGCGCCTGTTACCACCTTGAGAAAATGTCTCGATCGATCTACATATGTACATTAATCGTACGCTAATCGTACACTTGCCCGAGAGCGTGCCCCGAGAAGTTGATCGCGTTCTACGATCGAGCGTAATCTAATTATCTACGATAATTTAGAATCGCGGTCCATCGGAACCAGGACCTCGTCGACGAACCAAAGTTTTCCCAATCGGCGTCGTGGCAGCGTGTATTGTGCGCCCGCGATTCGTTTAATCAGTCATCGCGTAGTTATGCAAGGGTAAGGTTGTGCAACAAGGATTTAAAAGTCTTGTAGTCGATATGCTAATGAGCTTACTCCCGGTTAAGAGGGGTTCTCGCGTTACGAAAATTCAACCTCGACGAACGGAGCCCCCCTCGACGATAAACACGGTTTCCCCAGGATTATCCCCCCGGTGCACGGGGATTAGGGTTGAGTCGTAAAACACTATTCGCCGGACGCTATTCGTTACAAATTTACTCGGTACACTGTTGGGATGTAACTAGGATACAAAATAACGAAATAAATGAATCGTTTGAACGAATTCGAGTACAGTGGATGATCCGCTGCCGTGTCGAGTATTAAAAAGTAAATAAAACACCCCGATTGATGGAGGGGAACGGGTGGGTGGGGATGTTTTGGCTGATGGGGCAATTAACGAGGTTAACGAATGGAACATAGCTTCGGACACGAGACCGGTAGCTTTCTAAGGGATTAAATCGCAGAAGCTAGACTTGTAGGCAAGGAAAGAACAGTAAACCCCCGGCGGGAGGAGAGGGACGGAACAAGGTCGCCGATGAGAACGGCTGCGGGTCGGTCGATGAAGCCTAAAACCGTAGAAATTCGCCTGATACATGTCGCACTGGCTTCCTTATAAAGCTCCGGGTTTTCACTACCAAGGTCCGCAGTGCGAGAAGAAGCGCCGAGGAGGAGGACCACCGCTTCCGCTCGTGTTCACCCGAAAAAAAAATACTTCCCGGTTCGCCGGATCCGATCCAGCTCGAGGGTTTCGCGCGTTCCTCGCGGGTGCGGTCGCGTCGTCGCGGCGCTGCCGTCGGGCCGCGGCTTCGTCCGTGTGAGAGTTCAGTGAATAAACGAGAAACCAGAAACAAAAGGGGGAAAAAGAAACCGATGATAATAAACGGCGAGGTCGCGACTTGCTCAACCGTCTCGGGAAAAGGAAAGTTCTCGCGCACAATCGACGCCGCGCTCTGTTATTAATCCGCTGCGCGATAGAGATCGTTGAAAAGGCCCGAGGAAGAACAAAAAACTTCCAGAAGAGAATTCGGTTTAAGGGAAATATCGGCTCGAAGGAAGTCGGGAGCAGAGAGGCGGGGAAAATCTAATCGAAGAGAGCCGAATAAACGGAAATCGACTTAAAGAAGATATCTACTCGATTTGAGAAAATCTGAGCTCGAGACCCCGAAGAAGGCACGCGTCGAGCGACGTTAACGGTTCCCCGATGGAAAATTCGCAAACACTGCTGGCAATTATCGGCATCCTCTGCGCGTGCACCTGCGGCGGCCGCACGGAATGCGGAAGTCACGCGGAGATCTCGCTGCTGACGAGCATCCACGATGATCCGTCCTGCAGGAAATTGTCACCCAGGGGCGTTCTGATGTACGAAGCCGCGAAGCTGCTCGCCGAGACTTACAATAACAAGTCCAGCGGATTCGACATCGGTATACGACCGTACATTCTTCCCGTTTTTTTCCGTATTCTTTATCCTTTTTTTTTTCATCTTTTTCTCTCGTCGCTTGGCTGCAACGGAGGAATACCGCGACAAAAACGATGCCAAGGAAAATCGCTAGAATTCCGATTCGTCGCGTTTCGACGCGTCGTCTCGACGCCACGAATTAGAAATAAATCGTTGGGAATCCTTTACCGGTTGATTTAGAGGCGACAGAGACTCGTTTAGAAGTGTGAATCGCGTTGGGCAGCCACGAGTGTTCAACATAGCGAGTCTCTGATTGGGTAATCGATGCAATTTCGTTTTTGCTGCCTCTTCGCTTATCGTTTATCGTCTGCTTATTCGAACGTTAATGTACGTAAGAGATTCTTTTTTTTTTTTTGTTATTTAAATGCCTGTTGTTATTACCACCGCGACGAGGCAAATGATTAGTCTTACAGAAATTTTTGAAATTAAATTGATTACATGGAAAAAATTACTCGAATATGTCTAATCGATTGCGACATGTAATTAAAAAGGAGGGTTATTATTATTACTACTGCGATAGGTCAAATGATTAGTTTTACAGAAATTTTTGAAATTGATTACTTGGAAAAAATTACTTGAATATGTTCGAGTTCGAAAGAAATGAAACCTAAAGGAGACCTAGTGGTGACTGAGAGTCACCTCTCGAGTGCAAAGGGTTAATAAGACCGTACGTGTGTCGTTCCTCGAAGGGAACAGATATTCGTGTTCCCGTTCCATCTCGACAAGAAAGTTCGAGATTGTTTCGCTGGAAAAATATAGTATTCCATATTCCGCGGACCTGGAACAGGTCCAGGAGGAATTGATCGCGAATTGCTTCGCTTTGTTTTTCCAGATCTGAACGTGGTGGACACGTGTGGTAGTATAACGGGGTCCGTGAAGGCGGCGATGAAGGCTCTCGTGGCGGCGGACACCAATTGCTTGCAAGCGCCTTACTACTTAGGTAAACGTTTGCGCCAACCAGTGTCGCAGTCATTCGTCGTTTGGATTTTACGTGACTGGAACGGACCTGGGAATATTAGGACGACGGATTCGTCCGCGAGAGTCGCTGGTGATGGATCGCTTTATTTTTAGTTCGGGTTGTTGTTCATGCTTGGCGCCTCCAAGTATGTAGGACGCGTCGCTCGAAACGAGGAAGAGCGCAGAAAAATTGAACAAGTTGGAACGTTAGGGGTTACGTCGTCGACGAATTGATAAAATTTACACTCGATACGAATCGATGACAGATGAGATTCGGAAAATGTAGACCACGGGGATGCGAATTTAGGGTAGTTTCGAGTCGTTCGCCGTTGTGGAGGGTTAAACGACTCGCAAAAGAATTGCGATCTCGCGGCGCAACGTTGCTGATAGCGGTCGCGACAATTTTCCAATTTAACCTTCGTAAAAACCGCCTTTGTTTTGTAGGAATCATTGGACCAGACACCGCGACAAACGCGGAAGCCGTACATAAAATCACGTCGGTGCTGAAGGTACCGCATATCGTGAGACAGAAATCGAGTGCTCCGTTCCTTCATCGTCTCGAGAAAGAATCCGATTCTTATCTGGTTCAGGTAATAATTTCCGTAACGATTCTTCATTAGACTCGAGTAGCAAAACACGCGCAATCCGGTGCAGGGTGATTAAAAACCGTCGATGTTTAACGACGCCATTTATTATAACTTTAATCCCTGGTAAGTGCTTACCAATATTTTTTTTTTTTTTTATTTAATAAAAGCGACTCTAAGCGATCGTTCGCTTGCTTCGTATTTACTTAGCGGTTTTTTGGTTTCAGGGAGCGCTAAAGGTCGCGGAACAGTTGAAGTGGAAGTCGTTCACGTTGGTGGTGAACGTCGACGAGGACGGCGAGGACGACGCGCAAAACATCGCGAAGAAACTGACGATGGCGTCCATTCAGAAAGGCCTCTGCGTTTTGGTGCACGATAACGACGATGACGGTAATTGATAAATATTTAACGCGCCTCCCAAGAATAAGGAGTCAAATAAGAACACGAAACGTAGGGTACGGTATTGGTCGCGTAGGTAAAGCGGTCGACGGTGGATCCGAGGATCGTGGCTTCGAATCCCCGTGCCTTATTTTTCGTTTAGACTCCTACATATGGGGGCTCGTCCGGGGTGGGGGGTTACAGCGGCAGAGGACCGGCCAGTGACGATGAGTCACGATGAACAACAATGCCACGCGAAGGACGGTGGAGCGGGCAACAATGAGGCGTCGAGAGAGAACAACGTTCCAGAAAGAGAGAGGGGAGTACACTCGCGAAAGAGGGTGCGGCGCGCACTGCTGAGACGCGAAACCCGAGAGAGAAAGAGAGAGGGGAGTACACTCGCGAAAGAGGGTGCGGCGCGCACTGTT
>NC_071977.1:31434656-31443852 GCF_026283585.1 Hylaeus volcanicus
TTCGCGAGTGTACTCCCCTCTCTCTTTCTGGAACGTTGTTCTCTCTCTCTTCTATATATATATCGTGTTGACGGTGGAGCGGGCAACAATGAGGCGTCGAGAGAGAACAACGTTCCAGAAAGAGAGAGGGGAGTACACTCGCGAAAGAGGGTGCGGCGCGCACTGTTGTTGAGACGCGAAACCCGAGAAAACGGACATTCGAGGGCGAATGAATGTTAATTCAGGATAGCCGAGTGTAGTATCCGCGCCTCCCATACCCAACAATAAGGAGTCAAATAAGAACACGAAACGTAGGGTACGGGATTGGTCGCGTAGGTAAAGCGGTCGACTGTGGATCCGAGGATCGTGGCTTCGAATTCCCGTGCTTTATTTTTCGTTTAGACTCTCCTACGTTATTCAATTTTTACATTGTTTATGGGAAAATAAGATGAAGATGCTCTATTTACGAACAAAAATTACGGTTGCTCGCAGATTTGACGACGCACATAATACACGTCGGTAAACCAGAGGACGGATTCTTTGGGAAATTCGTCAACTCGACCGTCCTAGTCCTCAGCGAGGGACACCTCGAGAAACATCTGAAAAACGTGAACTCGACCAACAGCATACTGCTTCTGGAAGATTCCAGGTAACCGTAACGACGGAGGCAGGGCTAAAAGGTGTTAACGATATATATCCTCTACCCGCGCGTATCGTCAATGACGACAGCTATTTTCAAACGCGAACCTCGGTGGGGATGATCCAGTTTTCTTAATCTGGCGTCGAAGCTCTATCTTTAAGCGAGCTATCACCGTAATGAGTAATTAACGATGCACACCGACAGCGTCTTTTGTCACCTTTTAATCCTCGATAATCCGCGAGCCGTGACACTATTGCCGTTTATCCAGCGACATTTTTCTTGGCATTTATATAATTTATATACTCCCCGCTGCCAACGATCGTGACGTCGAACGCAACGCTCCGCCTATCGTTCACGCCCTTAAACCCTCGCAATGCCGAGAGCCTTTCTCGCTAACGCGAATTACCAATGGAGAGGTTTCGTACTTAATGCACTCTCGATAAAGACTCGATTGGAGGATTTTTTTTTCCAAGGATAGTGAACGTCCAATATGAATGTTTCATAGCGCGTTCGTTGAATAGTATTCGCGTCGACATTTTTAAGGACTCGTTAACCTGTTTAGAAAATATGATTGTTGGAACCTATTTGGAATTTCTTGGCGACTTGGTAGGGTGAATCGTACCGTCGATGGTTAGACTTGTTGAAAATATTGACTTGTTTAAGAATCCAGAAGCCTTGATGACCAACTAATATGGACAATTTTTTTCTAAATTTGAATTGAAATTTTTAGAAAGCAAATGGTAGTATTGTTGTGAGAGGTTTTAAATATTGATTTATTTATGAATCCAAAAGCCTTGATGTCCAATTAATATAGAAACCGTTTTATTAATTCCAATGGAGCATCCCCTCGCCACGATAGCTCACGTAAGAAATAAAATACTAGACTGTTTGGTATCGCCGTTATAAATAGCAAAGTAAATCGTAAACAAGCTGAGAGCCCCTGACTAAATCGATCCCGAACGATTAATCGTTCGATCGCGTTGATAGGACGTGATCGATTCCGATGTCCACAAATCGCCTCGAAGAGCGAATCGGTGATTACGCAAGAGCCGTCTATTAATACAATCCCTCGTTTATATCCCGCGCATCGTCCTGACAATGAAGGTGTCTGCTCAATTAACGCGTGAGTCATATAACGAGCATAACGGAAGATTTCATAAAGGAATTACGTGAATTCACATTTAATTACGATTCCGATCGTAAATATCGATGCGTAACCGCCTAGGTGGCAGTATCAGGAAATTACAAATAGCGGTGAAAAAAAAAAAGCAACGGCAAAAACTCGATTATGACGGGGATAAGAATCCATAAGCCTCGATTAAAGGGGGAACGCGCGAGAGTATATCTCTAGATATTCTTTCGCATGATTTGTTTGCTCGTTTATTATTATCTTCGGTCCATAGTAATTTAAAATCCGATAGATGTCTCGTAAAAAAAGAATCGGAACGCGAAATAGTTTCTTGTTAATATCGAACGTGACTCGAATTCTATCTGAGATATCTGTTTTGCCCGTAAAATTAACTGAAATAATATCTCTACTCGGAATAGGATGCAGAAATAGGATGGAAAAATCCGAAACGTCGAGGAGGAAATTTCTAAACGGTACGAGGGTGTATGAGTTTCCGAGTGGGGCAACCCCTCTCGAGTCAACGAGAAACCGAGTCAGCGATTTCCTGTTCGCGATTTGCATGGCTGACCCGTTTATTTTCCCTTTTTATTTTTTGCAGAAGATCGAAAGCGTTCGCGCAACAATGTTAATCAAAATCGCGCCACGTAATCCCTTCGAGCGTGATCGATATCGATCGAGGCCATTTTTGATCGATTCGCGCAAATATATGGGAAAAAGTTCGGTCAATGAGAGCGTAACGCTTAAAAGAGCGTAAAATTGTTGAATCCGTAATGCACGCTCGCGGAGCGAGGATTTACGAGCTCGGGAAACATCGTGCTGATTTCGCGATTTTATGAGAACAAAAAGAAACGAAAGCGATAAGAATCGAGATAATGTTTCACGCTTCGAGCACGCGATTGTCTATCCGCGTTTGCCTCTCATTTATTATTTTTGTTATTAGCGACTAAAAAGGAAGCCGGTAATGAGTTAGGTGTAATTTGTAGAAGTGGTTGTTATTAAATTTGAAAAGTTTAGAGGGTTACGAAACCGTGAAAGCACCGAGAGAATATTTCGCGATAGATATTTATGGCACCTGGCGAATCCACAGAGATTTAGACACAGACGGCGTTACGTGCACCGCGTGTATCTCTACAGCGATATATTTAAAAACAAAAAAAAAACAAAAAAAATGAAGTATTCTTACTTAATCCGCCAACATTATGAAGTAATTGGTACGTTACGGATCTAATTATGGAATTTTTCTAAAAAAGAACGTAATTCAAACGGATATGCCGTTATCAACCAACTCGTACCAACTCGTCTTGCATCTTTTTCTCCGTGTTACATCAGCGAACATAAATGTACTCTGTAATTTTCAAAGAAACCGAGTTCTACATAATAAGCCAGTCTTCCTCCTACTCGGCGGGTCTCGGATATCTCGTAATTTCCACTCGTTGTATCGGTACAAAAAAAATGTAGAACAATGCAAAGTAAAACAAAAAGTCGTAGAACTACGTGACTTACAGTCGAATATAATCGATCGAGTATTTCAAGAATGGATACGTTTTATTTTTTTTTTACGTGCAAACATTTTTTTATCTGCACACATCTTTGAACAAAAATGTTTGTTCAACATTCGAATCGTACATCGCGATCGACTCGAGGATTCGCCTACGAACAACGCGCGATCTCATGACAGCCGCGGAACACATTTTATCCAAAACGGAACAAGAAAATTACGTTTTTATCGCATCGGGTTGTAACAGTACTCCGTGAGTACCGGTTACGATCGCGTGTTGCCCGGTACGTCTATCAGACCGCGTTTAATTTCAATCTATGTAGCCATCAAACACGGCAATTACTATTAATGAAAACAGATCCAATCGTATTATCAGCTGTTGCACATTATTCCGCTGGTAATAGAAATACCGCTGTTTATCCACGCAAACGGCACACGCGATTATCGAGTCTATCAGCAGATGCCATCCGTTCCGTTGTCCTATTAACAGTAGCCACAATCGCTGATGCGCTCGTCTGCGAAACGATTGTTGTCGCAACGCAAATCTCGAATCGCGGATCTTTGGATCGTCGTCCGGCGACGCTACACCGAACTCGACCGGTAGGAAACGACACCGACAGGCTTCTGCAAGGTGTCCCAAAAATGTTAGAGGTTCTTGAAAAGGGTCGGTTCGGAAGGTGATTCGAAACAACTGTCTCCTTAGCGAAAACGGAGGCTTCGTTAAGGAGATATCAACAGAAAAACCCGATCGATCAGTTTCACTTTTTAATTGCGCCAAAGTAATAGGAAAACTGTTGACGAGCTTCGCGTTTGCGTCAGGAACGAATTCGCGGGATTGGAGGCGAGAGTCGAGAAATCGAAATGGTGGTCCAGCAAGGACGGTGGAATGTTCGACGCGGAGGAACTGAGGGACGTCAGGTGGCTCGAAGACGCGATAAATGTCTACATGAAGGCGTTGGATACGGTGTGGTAAGTGCGACAACTGCGACGCATCTTTGTTCGTTCGTTCGCGTAGAAAGTTGCACGCGTAAACCGCGACGATGCTGCGAATGCCTGCGGTGGCCCCAATCGAAAATCTCTAACGAGTAACGGCGAATGACGAACGAGCAAATTTGTAATTTCATTTTTGAAACGATTGTTCGTCACTCGTTACATGTACTAAATTATTTTAGATATTCAGACTTTTATTTTTTATTATAATAATAACGTACTTTTGTAGAATTGATTTTGACCCCACGCGAGTGCATTTTATGTTCCCAGTAAAACACGCAATTGGGAGAAAACGCGAATTATGCGTTCGTCGGAAAAATTCGATGGAAATTAATCGCAATACGCGTAGTAAATTATTTCGTTGGAACGACCGGCCGACGGGATACTAAATGACTAAATAATCGCGGTGCGCGCGTAAACGGTGTTCCGACGAAAACAATTTGCGAGGAATTAACTTTTTGTACACGGGGATTTTTAAAAATCGACGCTTGCCAGTCTCGGGGTCAGCGCCATTTGTTACATTCCGGTTCTGAATTCTCTGAAATCGAAACGCGGATGTTTGCTTAAATATTTGTTCGTAATGGCGGAGTATTAGAATAATAATTGTACTTGAAAGGAACTTTCTACCGCTGGTCAATAAAATACAAGAAGTGCGTCCTGCTTCTCGCTAAAAGTAACAAATGCTTGGAATTCGAGAGTAATCGATTCATTTCCTCGGTTCCGTTTGTATAGACACATATCAAGTTCGAACTGACGATGAACGATAGGTTGCTAGATATTATTTCGAGGTTTCGCTGCGGCTTTATTTTAATATAAAAATAAAACCCGAGTGCTTTATTTGCCGAATTATTCAACATTCAGATTTTTCATTACGAAACGATTACGCGTCGTGAACACTGCATGTAGCGCGACGAGCTCGGTACAATCGAATTAATTGACCGGCATTGTAACGATCATCGTTGATCGATCGACGAAGCCACCAGCTAAATTTCTTTGACCGCCAATTAACGAAGTCAATTAGCTCGAATATTACAATGCCGCGACGTACGCCGAACGCCAATTGAAATCGTGCTTTTTCGATACGGGGAATCTACGTATAATCGATTAAGACATCGAATAGGAAATTAGAATTCGCGTTCGATTTAATACCTGTCCTCATTTATCGCGTTAATTACGTCGCCTTAAAGTGGCGTTGGTAGTTGGCAGTTATATCTTTGAAATGAATTAAGAACGCAAAAACATGTCACGCGTACAAATTAAACGGACACTCCTGCGGTAAACTGCGTGTTCGCTTATGCAAATTAGAATAGCTAATTTCCTAATCGCACGTTTAGGTGGACTTCTCTGATTCTAATAATCAGCTATACGAAATAATTAATCGAAATTAGTTATCCGGCGGTAGCAAAAAATACTTCAAAAAAAAAAAAAAAAAAGAATAAAGAATCAGGCAAGTACGAGACCGGAAGAATCGCTTCCTCCGTGAGAGCAGGAGGTTCAAATTAACGTGCTACACTTTCTACGCGAATGAATAAATTCTTCCAAAAATTGTCAGAGATACACGTATCGATTTATCGAAGACGCGCGTGAGGCCAGTAAGTACATTTACGAAAGTTTCCAGTTATACGAATATAATGGTACGTAACGATACACGCTGTGGTTGTCTCCATTTTTCTGATTTTTTATTATTATTTTTTTAATAAAGTAGACGAAGCAAAGTAAACGAAGCAACTGTCTCGAAACAGCTACCCTCGGCGTAGCATTCCGTCTCTCGTTAATGGAGATCTAGCACTATCGCGGAACGTATGAGAAACGGCAAAAGGCGTCAAACGTCTCCGTCAGGATTCAAGGCACGCGCGCGGTAAACGTGTTCTTAAACTATTTAAAAAAAAAAAAAAAACATCCCGCTCGGTGGATACGTGCATCGAATGACGACTATCGGTAATTCTATTATTCCTTTTCCACTCGTTAGCAAGAAAAAGAAGTGCAAGAGCCAGGTGAACGCCGTCGACTGGAACAACGTCCTGTCGAACGTCCTGGCGGATTACGCAAAGGAGTCGCAATCGTCGCCCATGTCCCTCGAGTTGTCGATGAAAGTGAAGTCAGGCGACGTGGAGACGATTGGGACAGTGGCTATTCAGAAGAACAAGGCAAAGCTTCACTGGGGTGGCGGGAAGGACGACGACGACGACGACGATGACGAAGATGACGATGACGACGACGACGACGACGACGATGATGATAAGGAGGACGCGAACGTGATGCCGAGCGCGTTCAAGAAGTTGATCAGCAAGGAAAAGGGCACGCGAACGGGCTGCGCTACCACCGCCAAGGAGATTAGGCTATTGCACGAGGGAGACGACGACGCGGCCCAAGTCTTGGTCTCGGAGATGGACGACACCGAGTGGTATACCATGGTTAGTTCTTGCTTTGACTTTCAAGGGGAATATTGTCGACGAATATTGTCGACGTGAAAATTCGAAGATTCGGGAATGGGGCTAGAGGTCCTCTTGGAGTGGAAAGTGAAGAAAAGGGGAATGTGTTGAAGAAAACTCGAGTACCTGGGTAGTAATTCTAGCGGAGGTAAGTTGAGAGGTTTTCGGATTCGAGGCTGGAGAGGATTAGAGGTCCTCCTGGAGTGGAGAGTGAAGAAAAGAGGGATTTGTTGAAGAAGAAGTATTTTGGCAGTAATTCTAGCGGAGATAAGTTGAGAGGTTTTCAGATTCGAGGCTGGAGAGGATTAGAGGTTCTCCTGGAGTGGAAAGTGAAGAAAAGGGGTGTTTGTTGAAGAAGACTCGAGTACCTTGGCAGTAAAATAAAGGCTGAAAAAGATTAAAAGTCCTGTTGGTAAGGAAAACAAGGATCGAAAATAAGCATCGGAAAAGGATGAAATACGCTCTCTGTAATTCTTTCAGGGATCGAATTAGGAACTTCGACTAAATTCAAGCCCAATATAATATAAATTTAATAGTATATTATCAAGCTATCATTAAGCGATTTAATTTAAGATTTGTGTATCGTGCTAAAGGAACGATAAACCACAGGTGGGCACGGTCTGCGGCGTGGGCATCGCGATGTTCGTAATCGGGATCCTGGCCGTCTACGTGGTGTACACAAACATTCGGGGCCCGCTACCGCCCAAGAACGCCCGGATCGAACGAGACACCAGCTTGAGGCGAGTGGGCAGCGACAGGGAGACACCTGTTCGCGTTCCGAAACACTCGCGTACCCTGCAGAGAAGGGACAGCAACAGGAGCGTCAGGAGCAACATATCAGAGAAGAGCGTTTGAAGTGATCGCGCCGTGACGAGTAATTATCAACGATCGAATCGAAGGCTTCAGGAGATACATCGATCGTGGGAATTGTTTCGGGCGAGTTCGAATGCGGTTTCGAGCGGTTCGATTCGGATCGGTTCGAGTGAATCCGAATCGATTCGTTTCGAATCGGTTCCGATTGACTCGATTCGAAATGCTCGCAATTTGCTCGATTCGGTTCGGTTCGAACTGGTTCGTAACAATTCCAGATGACTCGGTTCTGTTACGTTCGGATTCGATTCGATTCTAATTATCCACGATTATTTCGAAGCGATTCCATTTCAATTTTTCCGTGTTTTTCTGAATTCGTATCCAGTCCGGCATCGATCTCGTTTGATTAGTAATCGTTTGAATCAGTTCCGATTGTTTTCAATTTCAAATTCGTTTCGTTTCGATTCGAACGAATTCAATTACTTTCGGATCTGAACGCTTCCGTTTAACATTTCGGTGACTCTTGGTCCATTCGATTTAATTTACTTCGAACAAACGTCACGCCAACTTAGTCGCGTACTCGCCGGTGACTCGATTCGAGATCTCCATCGAGTCGATCGTCTTTCCTGCGAAACTCGTACCTAGTCACGAAACTCTTATCTAGTCAAACAATTCTCGAAACCGCAGACTTCCTCTCTCGATTCTCGCGATTTCGTTAATGAGAATTCGAACCGTACACGGTTCCAACAGGATATATACATTTCTGTAAATAGATAGGTATATATATATAAATATATATCTTCGAACAATAATTCACGAATCATGTCCCACAAAGAAAGAAACTTCTCGAAAAATGTGTAAAAAGATTTTAAAAAAAAAAAAAAAGATGTACCGTTTCCCTCCTTGGTAACCGAAAATTCCATACTCGCGTATAAAGGTATCGTAGAATACGCAAGTATACGAGTATCTATACGGATATTAAGTACACGCGACGAACACATGTACGACAGCCACTCGACAAATTGAATAAATGCTATCTGTATCGAATACGACTTTTGCAAACGGGATAAGCGATAAATTTTTTTTGCGAAACGATGGAGTGCGAACGGTTTACACGTTGTAAACTCGATCAACGGGTTACCGACGAACGAACAATTTGTAAGCACGTTCGCACCGTCGGTCCCTCGTAATTTATGCGCATAATAGAAGTTCGCGATCGAAACGCGGCAAGAGATCGAGCTCGATTCCATTTCCGTCATCGGTATCGTTTTCTCGCGTCGGCCACGGCGCGCAACGAAAGAAGAAAAACGTTGGTGGTGAACGTCGACGAGGACGGCGAGGACGACGCGCAAAACATCGCGAAGAAACTGACGATGGCGTCCATTCAGAAAGGCCTCTGCGTTTTGGTGCACGATAACGACGATGACGGTAATTGATAAATATTTAACGCGCCTCCCAAGAATAAGGAGTCAAATAAGAACACGAAACGTAGGGTACGGGATTGGTCGCGTAGGTAAAGCGGTCGACTGTGGATCCGAGGATCGTGGCTTCGAATTCCCGTGCCTTATTTTTCGTTTAGACTCCTACATATGGGGGCTTGTCCGGGATGGGGGGCGCGGGCGGGGACGGTGGAGCGGGCAACAATGAGGCGTCGAGAGAGAACAACGTTCCAGAAAGAGAGAGGGGAGTACACTCGCGAAAGAGGGTGCGGCGCGCAC
>NC_071977.1:31443862-31534011 GCF_026283585.1 Hylaeus volcanicus
AGAAAGAGAGAGGGGAGTACACTCGCGAAAGAGGGTGCGGCGCGCACTGTTGTTGTTGAGTCATCGGTATCAGTTTCTCGCGTCGGCCACGGCGCGCAACGAAAGAAGAAAAACGAAGGTAAACAGAGAGAGAAAAGAAATATAGTCGCGCTCGCAAGGATGCGAGAATCACACGAATAATAGTATAGCAACGGTATCCGATGTTCCCGTCGAACGGACACGGGACGACGCGGTTTACAAGGAACGACCTTGGGGGTTTCTTTTCAATTTCGAGATTATCGGGTCGCGAAACGAGACGTCAAAGCGACGCTTCCGGCAACGAGGAAGCGCGTCGCGCAGTAAAAAGCGGCGGGGTAAAGTTGCCGCGGATGTGATGAATTAAGATTGTAAAATAGGGTTATGCCCAGCGAGGAGAGACGGACAGACGCCGGCTATTGTTCTCGCCACTTGACCCAATCAGACGTTCAATCGAGGTTGCGTAACACGCAAAATACTCGGCCGACGACGATCGCGACAACACAGCCGGAGGTATCCAGGAGGGGACGTCACCTTTTAATGCCGACAGAGATGCACAGAATGAACCCCGATGATAAAGACACGTGAGATTTGCGAGTACGGTCTTCTTTAATGAGATTTTATGTCGAAACACGCGATTAAAAACGCATTCCGCGTGGCACCGTGTTCCGGTGTCCCGATGTAATCGTTTCGTGGAAGAACGATACCGGAAGCAGCATCTTCGAAACGAGTGATTTTTAATCAGAAAATAATTGAAAATCACGAAACGATCGAGTTCCGGATAATACGAATTTCCATTTGAGATTGAATTGAGGTTGAATTTGGAATAACACAAATTTTAATTAAAAATCATATCGCGGTTCGCGCGTAAATTTTACGAGCTCTCAATTTCTGATTTTTTAACTGAAATTCTTGGTCGATCGCCGTTGGAATTCCCGGTGACTTCGCGGATCCACTGACGTCTTGCTCGTGCATTTGCGTGGCCGGGAAACGGATCGCTGAAATTCTAGAGCCCGTGAGTGGCTCGTGACGTAGACGGAGAATACATTCTTCGACCGTAACAGAAAAACTTGGATCGAGGCGCTCGGGGATTTCCACTTTCTTCGAGCACCGAGTAAAAACGAATTCACGCCTCTCTCGATAAGGGGAATCACGATAATAAACACGTTGGACGCGGCACGCGCTAAACAGCACGGCAGTTACGTTGTTACTGAACAAAATGAAACTTGTGAACCATTTACGACGCAGAAGGCAGAATTAAAGGCAGAATTAAAGGCAGAATTAAAGGCAGAATTAAAGGCAGATATTCGTTGATAACGAATTCGTTTCGATATAGATGAACCGTTGTAACCACAAATGATACAGCATTCGCAGTATTGGCGACTGAAATTTCTTCTGGCGCATTTGCGAAACGACGAAGCCACGCGGACAGTGATAAATACAGTCATTGTTTACGTTTTGGGTCCAAGCTGTCGTAAATACAGATTAAGGTGTTAAATTAGGGACGCGACAACTCGGTTCTCCCGATTCGCACAAGAATATTATCCCACGCCGAGCGTTACGATCGCGAAAAAGTCGCGCACCGAACGCAACAAGGACGGCATTGTGAATATTCATAAAATCGAACAGATTTAAAATGCTACCAAGGAACAGATTTCTCGTCGGATAAGAAAACGATCGGTTATCGCGTGTAATTATCAGCCTACGCAACGCGACATGCAAATACGTTAAATGCAATACCTCGTGACGGAATCTCGCTTGAATCGAACAAACCGACGCGACAAAGACGTCGTCGGCTGCTTCCCAGAAACGCGTTGAAAGGTCTCGAATTTTCCTCGAGTTTCCTTTTAGCGCGTTGACCTTCGCGTGGGAACACGCACGGAGCCGGGACTCGATTCGCGTGACACGTCAATCATAATGTCGATTGTCGATGCGCGACGATAATCGTGAGGACGACGACGATTGCGTAGGTAAGACGCAGGTAAGACGGCTCGAGCCTGTCCGTGGCGTGTCGGTTAATTACTAAAACGTCTCCCTACAATGTAGAAAAGAGAAAAAAAATTGGTGTTGCCAAGAAGAGTTGCTAAATCGATGTTCGTGGAAACGATTACAAAAATGGGGCGTTTCTTGAATCGTCTACAATGTAGATAGATGAGAATTTTACCCATGGTTTAATTTCCATGGAATCGCACGAAGAGGTTAATTACGCCGCAGACTCCGAATCGAACCGAGATTAATCGCGATCGCCATCGATCGTTGGCCTTGAATCCGCGTACAAACTTGAGATCGTTCGCGAGATTCGTTACGTCAGACCTCGGAGCATCGCGTCGAGATTTGCATGTTTCTCTTCGCAATCGCTCCTCCGTTCTCATTTTAGAAATTCGTAGCGTAATCGCCGCGCAACGCCGACTCCACCCACCGTGTCCTCGAATCCGAAGCTACCAGGATTTTCAAGCGATCCGTTCCGCGCTTTGAACTAGCGTTTCGATTCTTAAAACAGTCGTCCATCAGGAAGGCGCATGCCGCTCGTAAGTGGTATTCGGCTGAATAATTCCGATCCCTGAATCGTCCGCGCATCTTCCACCGTGAAATTCTCCGCGGCTCGAGTTTCGATTCGTAACGAGACCGTCTGCCGGAAAGGAATTCGTCGATCGTATGATTTATTCCGTTCCGAAGCCACGACACGTTCTGAAACACCTCGCCGCGAGATCGAGCCCATAAAGCAAACTTCTGACGGAAGAAGACCCGACGTTGGTATTTCAGCGAATGATTGAGAGTTCCTGGAATGCCGAAGCGTGCTTCGGACGCCTCGGCGCGCGGCGCGGACCAGCCAGGAAGAGAGAATCCGACGAACGATATTTCGTTAGTTTACACGTTCTGGCGCGGTGCCGGTGCCGGAATAACAGAAATCGGTTGAAATCTTGAACGCATTTATTACGTGCCGCTTCGGTATCGAATGTATCGATCGATTCGTATGCTCCGTTCGGCTTCACGTTGTTCTCGAGCGTAGACAACCCGTAGACAAAACAGGGAGTTCGGTGTAGCGGCAAACTACGCATGTACAACTAACGGTATTCTTTCGGAGAATAAACACGCCAGAGAAAGCGAAAACATTACACGCGTGCTGTGCTTTTTCCACTCATCTGCTCGGCTTCTCGCTTTCACGGACCTCTCGCTTCTTTTCGAATCTCTAACTCGGCCGGACGACTTCGAGCAAAAAGGCGGGAACGGCGAGTTGCTTATTTCGAGACAATACGGTACGTACAACAAGTGGAGCTCGCGAAATTTTAACACGTTGGTCGTCGCGTCACCCAGAAATGGCCGACAGGACTTTCCACCAAGGAACTAAAAGAATTAATTTCAATAATGGTACAATAACGAAACTAAACTACGACGGATGTTAAATTATCTAATCGTCGACAGTCTCGAGACAAAATTTTAACTTTATAGAAATCTTATTAGAAATCTTGGCGAGTTTTTAGCTCGGCAGCCAACGTGTTAATCGAACTCCGCGTTAATTTGCGGATTTTCTCTTCGCGCGAACGATCCACAAGAAACTCTGGCTCGAGCGATCCATAGACATAGTTTCTGGCTCCAGGAAAGTTCCCAAGTTCGAAGTTTCGTTCGCGAACAATTCCCGGAAGAAATGTCGCGAACGGAATTTCCCCGAACGAGGCGACAACCGGAGCGTCATACGCGTATCCGAGCGTCACGGTTTCCCTGCTTTGTCCATTCACGCTCTGTCATTACCGCGCGAGTAGGAAATTAAGAAACGAGGCGCGAAGAGCCACGGTGCAATTAGATTGCACCGCCGCGCGATCACGCGATCCAGCCAGGCGTGAAAGCAGTAAAAGGGTGATGCCCCGCTGAATCTGGAACTTCCAAGTGAATAAGTCGATCGACGCGCGCGTTTCCGGTTAGGTGAACGCGCGATTAAAAAAGAAAAACAGAGACTGACGAATCGCGTAGGTGTATATGCGCGGAACAAAGTTGCACGATTCTTAGTTGATCTGGTGAAACGAATTATTGGTCATCGAAGTTAGAAAATAATTATCACTCAGTTGTTCCCTTTTCTAAGACACTCTTTATTTCGACCAGAGAGTTAGGAGCTGCGACGTTGCTTTCAAGAAGACTACGCTCGAACCGAGTATCACGTTCTAATTAACCTAAATCGAAACGATTAAGCGTTCGCAACATCGTCTGCCGTTAGGCACATCTTTAAATAATTACCTCTGTAGGTTTCTAATTTAAAAGAAGAAGCGAGTTTTTCTTTGTCGATCATTTTTGTTACACGAATATTACTTTGCATTCCCAATTACGAATTTAATACGCTCGCTGGTTGAAACGTCGACTCTCGTGTTACCGTGATAAATATTTGCTGTTACGTTGTTGCAACCGTGCAACAACGGCTTCGCGTCCTCTCCGAATAACGATACGAAAGGTAATTTAATAATTTTGTCGCGGGAACAACGAGTAACGCGTATAACGAGCTGAACAGTTTATTAACAAGGAAAATAGCTGCGCGTAGAAAAGTTTGCGGAGTGTGTCGCGTGATTGGGATACGCTGATTAAATTGTGGAACAAAGCACGGCAGGAAGCTATTGGAAATGGGGTATGAGTGAATAATTAAATACTGAATTTATAGATGAACTTTAGGTTTATTCGCTAAATTGTCACGAGCAAACTTCGATTTTTTCTCAACGACTCTGTTTAAATACTAACCGGCTAAAGAAGGAAAGTAGCCGAACAACGCTTTTCTTCCCGCTTGATTTACAAATTTTTGGATTTTAAATCGAAAACCTATTTTCATCGAAATAAAACATAGCCTGTGTTATTCAGGGATAGCGGAGCTTTCTGTTACCCGAACAAATTTTTTAAACGACGGACAACAATTTTGCGAAAGCGTGTTCGGGTTTTAGCAAGATGCGAAAATGTTTACGTAAAAATTGCCTGGCATTTCTCGGACATGCGTGAAAATTTCTTCTGGCACTCGGAGGGTCAAATACGCGTTTGCGCGATTCGCAGGATTTCTCGTGAAAGTTGCTACCTGGTCGAATAATGAAATAATGAATCACTGTAATGGATAATGGATGGAGAACGTTACCGATGTTGTCAGGATGCGCAGCGTTGCCTTGAGGTTACGCAAGTGGCGATATTTATTATAATAAATCTCCTTGGATCCCCTCGGGGTCCGTCGGAGTCGCGATTTACCGTAACAAAGTGATATCCAACCGTCGGACGAGCGATCATTTTCTAATAGAACGTTAAGTAGACGCGGTGGAAGCTTAATGGAACGGTAAAGCGAAATAATTTTACAATTCATTGGTTTCCCGAAGGTTGTTCCGACATCCATTTACCCCGCTCTGAAATTACGCGACTGGAGGGGAGGGAGTCGGAGGAGGAGAAGGAGAAGGAGGAGGAGGAGGAGAAGGAGGAGATGGACTCGTAATTAAACATAATTCAAGGATGTTATCACGGCTATCGAATTCGGAGGACCTAGGTGGGATAATAATTGGCTCGTCCTTTTCGATCAAACGCGAGAGATCCCGTCGGTGACCTGGCCATTTCAAAACCACTTTGCTCATCGATGTATCGAGTAACGATGTATCGAGTCGAGCCTATAAATTGGTCCGCGCGTTTCTCGCGTCAAAAATCTGTTATACGGGCAAGAATTACAGCAGAGTTTCTCAAACCTCGTTCTCCGTGTTTCAGTTCGAATGAAAAATAAAATTGTTGTACAGAACCGTTGCTACGTTATCGCGTCGAGTGGCGGACTAAAACTCGCGAGAATTAAAGTTCGTACACGTCGGGTTCGTGTTAAAACGAGAAACCGCTTCGACCACTCGACCGAGGTAAACACGGAGGAAGTAGCGTACGGTGCGATGCAAATTGGACGACGTCGAAGGGGCCAGCCGGTGCAGCAACACCGGGACAAAAGATGCGGAGATAGTGGTGGCAGGATAGGGGACAACGAACAATTCAGGGTCCTCGTAACCGGTTCCATATAAAAGCACATGCCACACGGACGGGAGGAGAGACATTCTCACCGAGCAATCCGGCCGGTGATAACTAAACCGTAAGGTCATCGAATCGCGTGCCCAGGAACCGCGCTGTTCGCGTCCTTCGTCGCGAATGATCTACGCGTTTACACGCGTACCGTTACCGAACCGAGATCAAACCAACTCCGAGGCTCGAGCGATCGAAAAATACTAGGATAAGATTAAATCGGATCGCTGATCGGTCGCAAAATTCGAGGATCTTAAAATCTCTCGAATCGAAGGGTCGAGGCATCAGGCAAATATCGACGAGTCCCAGAACTGCCAGTGGAAAATCGAAGGATTAGGAGACAGGTCTCCGAGGTGTTCACTTCGTGTGAATCGTAGCCTGCTGCGGTTCTGGCCAAAAGGAAAGTGCGTTGTGCGACGAAAGGGAACGGGAACAGGGGGAAGAACCACCGGAAAAGAATCAGCGGAGCCAGTACAGTGTGTTCGCTGAAAACGCGCGGCGATAGAGTGAGAATCGACGTGCAACTGTGAACATTCGGTCGAAATACGTGGACCTGTTCGTTCCCGTGAACGTTCCTGGGAAAGTATACGCCTTGGGTATTCGCTGGGATCCCGAAGAGGACAGGCAACTTTGGAGCAGCGAGATAAACATTCCAAGGTGAGCGAAGGCAGAATTAGGCGGTGAGAACGGTTTTGGACTTTCTAGTGACGTGCGACGATCGGTGACGGGTTCGATATGTATGGAAGCATATGAGTAAACGGGAAAAACGTCGTTCTCGTTGATAAAAACGGAATGTATTTGTTGAAAAAAAACCGAGCATGTCACAATTCGCACAGCAACCAATTTAAAGTAAAATTAATAAGTAAAGAAATAAGAGGTTAACGCTAAAAATAATGAACTTTAATTTACGCAAATTCTACTCTAAAAATATGTAGGAACGTTCGTTGATTATTTCTTCCCCGAAAATTTATTAATAAAATAAGTACATGAAGTTTTATTTTCAATTGATTCCTGTACGAGTACTCGTTACATTCACTGTGTCTCTAGCTGTACATTGGAAATAACATTATCGGTGCAGCCAAACTATAAAATTTTCACTTCTCTTGTTGCGGGATTCCGTAGCGAATAATTATCAAATTTTTTCGTTCCTTTTATTATCGACAGTAATTATAATTATACAAAACTAAACGGCCACGTACGCGAAGGGATCAAAGTATGACGACTGGAGAAAATAAATGAGTGCTCGTCCTAA
This sequence comes from Hylaeus volcanicus, assembly GCF_026283585.1. Taxonomy (NCBI): domain Eukaryota; kingdom Metazoa; phylum Arthropoda; class Insecta; order Hymenoptera; family Colletidae; genus Hylaeus; species Hylaeus volcanicus. The sequence goes on from NC_071977.1 coordinate 31,451,136, forward strand.
CTCGATTACTAAGGAATGGAAACACAGGTAAACGAGCACCGCGTCTGATTCTCTTTGAAGGCAAACTACAGTATAAGGACGAATGAAAATTTTACGTTTCTTTTTTCTTTTGCGACGTGGTTTCCTACGCAAACGTTGAACAGAGAACCTTGCGAGTCAGAATCAAGGCTCTCCAGAGAGATTCAAATACTGATAAAAACTAATGCCTCGGTTCGATCTATTTACGAGTTCTCGGCTTGTGCGAGGTGAATTCGAACCAAGGAACGAGTAGGATTAAAAGTATACTCGCACGTAATTTTTTTTTTTTTTTTTTTGAAAATTGAAGCTTGTTTGTATTCGATTGTATTTGTATTCAGAAAAACACTCTAAAGTATTCTAAAATATTCACTGGCATCCGTGGATTTCTGACTAAAAGTCGAATAAAATGTCGATCGCTGTTTGTCGGGAACTCAGCGCGAGGGACTTTCCGTTTACAGTAGGTGACCGATCGTTCGATCAGGAAAACTTCTCTCTCTGCTTTTCGAGAAGTTTGCCTGTCAGGATTTTCGCGAAACTCGTAATAAACGTTCGCGCTGTTCGGAGTGCTCTTACCCGCGTCATGTCCGCGAAAGCATCGCGTAAAGTTTCGCGACGAGCAGAGACTGGTGAAATTTTATTTCCTGCGACGAACGACCAGCAAACTCGCCGTTTAGTTATTCCACATATTTTCTAGTATCGCTATTCCGGTTATCCTATTTAACGTTCACGCGGATTTTACAGTTTCAACGATAAAAAGCGATCGAATAAAAAGCCGTTGAATATTGAAATAAAAATGTGGATAAACGTATCTTGGCAATCTATTGGGAATAATAAGTCTACTTAAATGGTGTCAATGGCGTCTATAAATATCCATATAGAGATCCTGCTAATTGATCGCGTCGAAACGTCGATAGAAAATGGTTGAAAGTTCATAGGAGATGGAGAAACTTTCCTGTTTCATTACCAAATAAATATTCAACGTCGAGTTAATAATCGTGATAATAAAGATTTGATTTCACGTGGCATCAACGATGTCTACCAAGGGATTAGGTTGCTTCAATCGGACGAACCACGGCCACCAAAACAAAATAACGGAAAAATAAGATTCCTCGCGAAATTCTTAATAATCGTAATTTTAATAATCGACGTCAACTTGATCTCAACGTGCAAAATTGAAAACGTTGATGTCGTACGATATTGGATCGTAACAAATAATTGCACCTTGAAGGGGGTAATAACAAGGGACGAATAAAAAAAGTGTATCGGTAAGGTTTTACAGCAAACTTCGTCGATCGAGTTACGAGGATAAATATAGAGGTTTTCTTTCGATTAATCGACTCGAGTCTATAAATTTTCAAATAATTGCCATAAGAAATTCAACGATAAGATCAAAATTGTGTCGTTACACGTCGAACGAATTACGTGATTCGGCTTTCGAAAGAACGCACGAGCGCAATGGAGCCGTCGAATACTTTCATCGAGCGAAACGCCACAACTTTTCGTTTCTTTCTAACGACTGCATAGCGTTAGATTGGGTTATGTAAACGCCAAGGCGCATGTGTACGTTTCACAATTTGTGGCCCTGCGAGCCCGTTTCCAATCGAAAGGTGTGCTGTAACAGACGGTTACCTACGATATTATTCCTCTATTGTTAATAAACGAGGCTGAACTTTCGCTGGAAGCTTCGACGACGTCGGCGTTTGGTTACCTTTCGGTAGAAAATAACGACCGACTGGCTCGGATACGTCGACGACATTTCGAGAAAGATGAGAAAAATTCTGGAGACAAAATTCAGACGACAACGGGAACACAGAGAAGCGGGAAAATGCAGGTCGATTTAAAACAATTGAAAGAAAAATGCAGGAAAAATGAGAGAAAATTGTCGAGAGGAGAGACTCGATGTTAAGATAAAGTAATTAAAAAATGAAGAAACAATGGAATTACAGAAGAAAAGGTTCCGTGACGGAAGCATTCGTAATTGTATGTGAAAAAAAGGATAGAAAATTGCAAGAAAAATGGCGCGACGTGGAAAAGTAAAAATGATCCGAGCCTTGAGAGGCGAGTACTCGTTGAATCCAGCGAGAAGCGCTTAATTAACGTCGGTTCTTAAGCAATATAAATTTGATTGTTCGTTAGTCCGCGGTAGCGAAACGCTCCGAACGCCGTCTTTACGCGGTGATCATGATTCTTGCGATCACTGTAATTACTGGAATAACGATGATAAATCAATTACGACGTAATTGGAATTCCAATCGACAACCGTTTACAGATGTTAAAGTAGCTTTAAAAAAAAACTGTTATACATTTAGATGTCGGAAAGATCGATTGGATATTCCAGGAAAAACAGAAATCGGTCGAAATCGTGAACGCATTTATTACGTGCCGGTTCGGCTTTGTTCTCGGGCGAGACGAAAGGGAACCCTCGGGAGGAACCCGTAGACGATAATAGAGGGTTCGGTGTAGTACTAAAACATATACAACTAACGGTATTTACACACTTTGTACTTTACACACGTTCTGCGATTTTTCCACCAATCTTCTCGGCTTCTCGCTTTCGCGACTTGGAGCAAAAAGGCAGGGATAGCGAGTTGGTTTTTTCGAGGCGGAAAACAGTTGGTTATTTCGAGACAGTACTGTAAGTACTCTAATCGTAAAAGACAGTATGATGCTAATTCAGCACAGGAATCCAAGTTTCTCCATTATCTGACTTCGGAAGTTTCGAATTTCTAGGAATGTCGATATTAGTCCATGTCTGCCTCAAGAACGACAGGAAGTTGAATCGAATTCAGTTGGCCCGGAAATATTCCATAAATTTTAACGTAGGGTCAAGCGAATCTAAATTTAAAATTCGCCGTATCTAAATTTCAGATGTGCCGAATCTAATGTTTCGTATGGACCGACTTTCGTACTCGACGTTGATGGGAGATCGCACCTAGAAGATGCGGTGTGTCGAGTCTTTTAGATCTTGTCTATTCTAGATGCGATCTTTTGATATTTTCATTCGCCTGTCATAGACGAAGATTGCAGGAGAGTGCGTCTAAACGGCTCTATCTAGAACTCGCTTGTCCTGTCAGGTGAAAATGAAGATTAAGAGATTCAACCTGGATGATTCCACGCGAGAAAATTACAAGCCTTCTAGACCGTTCGTCTTCTAGATACAGATCTTCCGGTGCCTTCGTCGTTTAATCATAAAATAATTCAGTGCTTCGAATATGTTAAGAACGATTTATCTTATTCTTCCATGAATTAGGGATGAAAACATACGTTAGATTTTATCTGAAAGACCGTTTAGAAGTACTTTTATTAACCCTACAGTGCGCATCGATGCACGTATGCATCAACCGCATTTTTCTTTGATATTTTATTACGCAACGACGTAAGCGATAACACATGCGCTGTTCCTAACGGAAAGGTCACGACGCCATCGAAGATAATTATTTTTCCGCCGAATTTGACGGGTGTCATTAGAATTTTTACGGTAGCGTTATTCGTGTTTGGTCTGATTCGAAAAATTGCGCACCGTAGGGTTAAATACTCGGGTTCCTCCTGATTTGGAAGGAGAATATCGACGAGGTCGCTGAGTAAGAGCAGTCGCGTATATCTTTCGATTTAAATCGATCGAACCCGATCGCAAAGATCGATCTTCCCCAACGGGTTTTTTTTTTCACCTTTCCGCAATCTGATTTCTAGTCAGCCACGGCTGCTACGATCTTCCCCAACGTCTTGCCTGGAATTGACTTTCTTTTCCGCGAATCGAAGGATACAACGCCACCGGTATCGTCTGCCAAACGATTACATTGTCTACACGCTTTATTACGAAACCGGCGACTGACTCACTTTCACGAGCACACCTGCCAGATAACATCCAGATCCATTGCAGCCAGACCTATTCGTGTGTGGCCCAAAGTTGTTTGCCGTTGACAATTAGTCGCGCGTTTGATTTGTCGTTTGGAATTTGAAGCGCGACGCGTAGATCACGGAATGTAGGTCGACGCTGTCAATTAAATCGAGTCGATTAATTAACGTTGATTGACGCGTTGATTGACGCGTTGACTAACGTGTTAATCAACATAATAATCACCGGTGCTCTGGTTATTCCGGCGTCTTTAATTTCTTTTCGCACCTGGCGCTTTCGTTTCATTTCGACGAGAATTTGATCGAACATAAAAATTTCAATTCACAGATGGGAACCATACTGCAGCAGTCGGTCTTAAAAGGCCGGCAGACCGACGGTATCAAGGAGAAGGATTTGCTTCATAAATTATTCAAAGAAACAACGGCAAATTATTCCAGTCAGCTGGCGGTCTACTACGAAGGTACGTGTCATTGGTGTTATTACAGGTGCGGGGATGGGGAGATGAAAAATGTGAACAAAATGCAAAGAAGAAAATAGGCGAGTGATTATGGGGCGCAAGAAGAACGAGGAGGAATCGATTAAACGTCCCGTGTCGCGAACTCTATTAATATTGATACGGTTTCTGTGTCTTTCGGTTTTTGCCGATTTTCTTCTATCCTCGCGCTGTAGAATAATTTCGAAGAGATTCCAAGTTAAACGAATCTTTTTGCGTGGATGTAAATCTGAAAAATGATGCTTGTTTCCGACCAGACGACAATGGCGACGAGCACACGTTTACTTACGACCAGCTGAACCAGCTGACCAACGCGATGGCTCGATGTCTTCGGAAATGGGAGAAACCAGAAAACGCGTCGCAATCGCTGGTAGCCGTTTGCATGAAGCCGTCTCACCAGTTGCCCGTGATCCTGTTGGCCATAGTTAAAGCGGGAATGGCGTACCTGCCCCTGGACCCGGAGTTCCCCATGTCCCGAGTGAAACACGTTCTACAGGAGGCGAGACCTTTCATGGTGCTGATAGAAGAGGAAGGTAATTGATAGCCTTGTCCGACAAGTCGACTCATGGAAACGTTTTATGTCCTTTCTCCGGCCAATTTCTGTAGTTGTTTGTAAGTCTTGCAGTTGTAGACTTGCAGCTCGAGGACTGATGGATGGCCTTTGGATCTGAGAAGTTACAGGCTTCGAGGCTTTGAGTACTGTTCGTTTTACTTCTCGAGTTTCTTGGACTCGTTAGCAGAGTTTAAGACTTTTGTTTCTTTCTGAGCTTTTAGGGCCATACTTTGGTCACTCTGGGTGCTAAATACAGAGGACACTTGGATGGAAAAATTCAAGGCTTTGAGCACTCTCAGTTTTATTCCCCAAGTTTCTTGATTTCGTAGCAGAGTTTAAGACTCTTGTTTTTTATTGAATTTTTGGCGCTATACTTTGGTCACTCTGGGTGCTAAATACAGAGGACACTGAGATGGAAAAATTCAAGGCTATGAGCGCTCTCAGTTTTCCTTCTCAAGTTCTTTGAGCTCGAGACCAAAATACGCTAAGAAAAATTCCTACAGCTACGTAAGAATTGTTCTTTAAGCTCCCTATATAAACACAGAAAATCAGAGCGCTATGTACTCGAAGTATGTATGTATTCGACCAACCCTTCTATTCAATAGATTCGAATAACGTCGTGTTCTTGAATGAAACAATTACAAGCTTATCGCTTCGAGTCGATAAATCAAGACACTGAGAAGGACTTGGAGTGATTTCTAGCTTGATTCGCGAACCGCAGAAAAGTGGTTCACCTTTACGGTTCCGCGCGGCAAATGGAAGGACCTTGAGAGGCCTATATGCAAATCGCGGCGCGATTTAAGGTTGAACCAAACGAATCGCTCGTTCCGACGAGCCATTCGCCAGGAACAACTTCCTGAATGCTTTTTCCGAGGCCGACAGGCCCAATCGACAACTGCTGTTCTCGTAAAATTTACGGTTTTTAGCGTTATCGCGCGTTTCGATGGATGCATCGAAATTATCCAATTAAGCCTATATAGGAGAGGAAACGAACTCGAACACGATTGGCCTCACACACTTTATGGAGACGAATGGTCGTCGTAATTGAACGAATCCCAGATATCTGTGCCTACGAGTTGGCGTAAGTTAAATACGAATCGAATCTTCCAGCGGATTCGTCGATCTACGAGAACGCGATCACGGTCACCTACGACCAACTCTTGGATCGAAGTCGAGACGAGAGCAAGGATGATTTGGAGCTCCAAGGCGATCCTGAGCAACTCGCCATTGTTTTATACACTTCCGGTAGCACGGGCATTCCGAAAGGTGAGCGCAGAAATTAAAATTCTTTTTCTCATTTCTGTTATACTTAAATTTATTATATTATATCACCGAAGATGGAACACGAACGCTACAGTGTTCCAGCTCTCTAAAATAAACAAAATAAAATCCCTTGGCTGTGTTTGTTGTTGTTCGAAGGAGTGCTGCTGCCTCACGCGACAGTGTTGAACCGCCTGCGATGGCAATGGCGCGAGCTACCGTACGCGACGAACGAAACCCATTGCGTGTTCAAAACGTCGCTGACTTTCGTCGATTGCGTCTCCGAGATTTGGGGACCGCTTCTGCAGGGTCGTACTCTCGTAGTCATCCCCAAACACACCACGAAGAACCCGGAGAGATTCGTCCACGAGCTGGACAAGCACAAGGTTGGCCATTCGCGCTGATACAGCGATCAAAAATTTGATAAATATCGATCGCAATTTTGTTTGATACGACCGTCCGGTTTCGTCACGGTTACAGATTCAACGACTGGTGTTGGTGCCGTCCTTACTGCACTCCATGCTCATGTACTTGAGTCTGCGCGTGAGTAGTGTGTTGTACCACCTGTTACAGGCATCTTGAACCAAATATACACCTAATCATGGTGTGCCAGTGTAAGGCCTCCACCTTTCCATTTCGTTCATTGCCATTGAATTTTATAATTGCTACTAAAAGCGAATTTAAACAAATGGTCCGATTCGCAGCCAGTCAAACGCGAGGAGAGTTTCAAGACTATTGCTTGAATCACGAGGATTCCTTATTTAGATGCTTTGATTGAACGCGTTCGCTCTTAATTGTCCTAGATAACAGAATCTTTAACGTCCGTTTACACCACCGTGTCTCTATCTATCTATTTATCTATCTTTGACTATCAGTGATGCCACGTTTCAGGACAAGAACAACGTACTCGGCTCGTTGAAACTTTGGGTGTGTTCCGGGGAAACGCTGCCGGTATCGTTGGCTGAACAATTCTTCGCCACGTTCCGCGACAGCGACAAGATTTTGGCCAATTTCTACGGAAGCACGGAGATCATGGGCGACGTCACCTATCACCTCCTGGCCAATCGAAACCAGCTGCAAATGGCGGAGAAGGTTCCCATAGGTAAACCCAGCGACATGTACTGCTGGGAGACGAGAAGAAGATTTGCAGAAACATTTGCTCTTTCTCTTTCACTCTCTGTCCTTCTCTACGTTCGACGCTCGACTCGAGCCAAATGTAAACACAGAAGAGAAATGCAATCTTTGGGTCCCGATTTTCCTCCACTTATCCAGTGTTTACTGTATTTCGGCCTATAGTAAGCTACTTCCGCTAATCTTCTTCTCACCTCCCAATAGCATTAGCTTCGGGGGAGTACTACGTAGTTGGCGAAGATGGTTGCTAAGTGGTTAGCGTTTAAGTTTATTTGGTATCCGAGCAATCCTCTCGTTTGCTGTTACACGGACGACGCTCGAGATCGGCAGATAAACGGGATCGTAAAGTTCGCCTATTCCGTTAACTCCACTCGAATGTAACGTTAAACCGACTCGATTCGCAGGAAAGCCATTGGACAATTGCATCGTCTACATAGTGAACAAAGATATGCGACTGGTCCCGCAGGGGGACGTGGGCGAGCTGATAGTGGCTGGGAGAAATCTCGCTGCGGGTTACATTCGCGACAACGATTCGCGCAAGTTCCTGGTCAATCCTCACGCCATCGATCCAGGTGAGAATCGATCCTTCGATGACATTTGAGAAAGGTCGTTAACGAGAAAACCTGTCTACCTTTCCTCCGCGACTCGAACGAAAACCCGATTTCATACTTTGCATGATTAATCAAGGAAGTTCGATCACGTACTTCGTTTCTCTTCGTTTCTATGTATATAGCCACGCTCATTGGGATTGCAAATAGTTTACTTTGCTCGAACTCGCGCAAACAAGAACACGTTCTTCGCCAAAGTCTGCTTCGTTGTTTCTTTCGCGTTGCTATTACTATCGTTACTTGTTATTATTATTTTAAATTAGATACAAAAATATTTCACGTCATATAAATTTAAAAATACAACGAAACAATTTTATATCATTCATACATCGTACGTAAGAACTATTAGGTAATATAGGGTAGTTTTAAGCCCCGCAATCCTAGAACTATATAAAAAAAATTTTGAAAACATGAAGTATTTGCCCTTCGAACAGAATACTCGAAGATTTATCGAACGGGTGACTACGCCAGGATATCCAAAGGGGTTGTCATTTACGAGGGACGCGTCGACTCGCAGATAAAAGTCCGTGGACACCGGGTGGACCTCACGGAAGTGGAGAAAGCCGTCTCCAAAGCACCTGACGTCAACGAGGTGGTCGTTCTTTGTTACAAACCAGGGGAATTATCTCAGGTACGAATACAATAGTTTAGTATATACAGGGTGTTCCGTGACTGGTGGTACGAGCGAGTAAGGGGTGATTCTACGGTGGAAAATTGAATCGAAAATGTAAGAATAAAATTTTTATCACGTGACGCTTTATTTTAAAACTTGTGTTTTTCAAAAATAAAGCGACCATATGAAAAAATGTTATTCTACATTTTCGATTCAATTTTTCACATAGAATCACCCCCTACTCGCTCGTACCACCAGTCACGGGACACCCTGTATAAGTTGTAGACGAAAGTAGCACGGCGCGTTTAACGATGAACACGCGCCGAAATTTTCAGACACTCATCGCGTTCGTTACTACTACGAACGGGTCCACCTGTCCGGAGAAAATCGAGACGTTCCTGCAAGCTACCATACCCCTCTACATGATGCCGCGAATTATCATCGTGGACAACATACCGCTTTTGACAAACGGAAAGACGGATCGACAGGCCCTGTTGAAGCGATATGAATCCTCCGATATCAACAGAGGTACGATATCCGTTCGGACTGAATTTTCTTTAATATTTTCCGAAAATAACTGATAGTGACGCCACAGACAGTCGCGTCGTATTTCTCGCCATGGGACGGCGCGATGGTACACGCCATCTGATGGACACGCAGGCGCGAGCCACCGGTGGTACACGCCGTCCGATGGACACGCAGGCGCGAGCCACCGGTGGTACACGCCGTCCGATGGACACGCAGGCGCGAGCCACCGGTGGTACACGCCGTCCGATGTATTTCGAAATAGAATCCTTAAGGATCTTATAAAGAATGTATTTGCGTTCTATGGTCTGTTTAGAAGAAGACAGTTGCGTGGATGTCGACTACGCCAGCGTGCCAGGGAAAGACCTTAAAAAAGCGATGGTCCTGTTCCCCACGGTGGCGTCTGTGATAGGTCACGGTGGAAGGGCGAACGTGACGCTCGATGCAAATTTCTACGAGCTGGGAGGGAACTCGTTGAACTCGATCTACACGGTAACGAAGCTGAGGGATCAAGGTTACGAGATAGGAATCACGGAATTCATCACGGCGAAGAATATGGCGGAGGTGCTCGACCGAATGAGAATCAGCACGGAGGACACGCCGCAGGAGGTGAATCTGAACGAGGAGGAGCATCGCTACGAAATGTTGAACGACAGCCACAAGCAGGACGTGGTTGAGTGAGTAGAGTTAGCTGGGTTTGTAGACTGATTAACTCCATAAAACAGAAAGTTGAGAAATGCGATGAAATAATAAGGTACATTGTTTTTTGAAATTCTCTTTGTGATATATATTCAAATAAATGTTGTAGAATGCATAAATACAGACGTAGCTTTCATCTAACGGTACATAAAATAGTAAGAAAGAATAGCCAATCAAGTGATCGTCATTAATGTTACAATTTTTATGTGACTGGCGGAGTTGAACCATGGATCAGTAATCCAAAGAACCATTTCGCAGAATCATCACGGAGAGCTTCTACAACAAAGCGGATTTGGAGCAATTACTAATGCCGGACATATCGAAGGACGACTACCGATTGATGATGGATCTTCTCTGGGAACCGTTGGTCGAGAAAAACTTGAGCTTCGTGGTGAAATCGGCGCGGGATGGGAGAACGATCGGCGTGGGCCTGAACTTCGACCTGTGGGACGAACCAGAGGTGATAATCGACTCGAAGTTGACGATAGTCTTCGAGTTCCTGGAGTACCTGGAGGCGCCGATCCGAGAACGAAAGCTACCGAAAGGGAAAGGACAGATCATCCACAATTTCATGATGACCACCAGTGACGATTTGAACGCGGCCGAAAACGTGATCCTGATGAAAGAGATGGAGGAGTTTTGTTTGCAACTGGCCAAGAGGAAGGAGTACGCTGGGATCTTTACCACCAACACCAGCCCGCTTACGCAGGTGATTTTTTTATGTTGAACTGTACTTAACGTTTCACGCCTACTACGTAAAAAAGTTCATTAATTGCGCAGCACGAAACGTAATCACTGTAAATCGTTTTAATTCTCGCATCGCAACGGAACTCAATGTTCGGTTAATTCTGCAGTTCCAAGAGACCGCCATCTTGCGCCGCAGTATCTCTTTTAACGAGGTCGTTCTTTCGAAGAGGTCGACCTTTTCGCGGATAACTCGCGGAACACCATCCGACCGTTACAGCTTTGCTTATTGTTACTGTTATGGCGGGCATCTTCGAGCTTCCCGTTCCTGTATTGTCCACCGTAAAGTTTTTAAGTAACGCGACCAATGTCGCTGCTAACGCAATCTAACTTGGGAATAGCCTTTGAAATTCCCGCCAGATGACGTGGCTAACGGTACTGGTCGGAAAATTCGTTCTTCGATTTATTATACAGGGTGTCCGAAAAGTCGGGGAGGAGCCGGAAATGGGGGGTAGCTGAGACGATTCTGAACAACAATTTCCTTTGCAAAAATGTCGGATGGGGCTTCGTTAAGGAGATATTAAGCGAAAACCCCGACCAATCAGAGCGCGCGTATACCGTTGGAGCGGCCGCGGTAGCGAAGGCTACGGGCTAGCGGCTGCGCTTGTACGCGAACAAGTGACTCGACGTGTATCGAAGGACATTGACGCTGCCGCCTAGCGCCTTAACCTTCGCTACCGCGGCCGCTCCAACGGCATCCTCGCGCTCTGATTGGTCAGTGTTTTCCGTGAATATCTCATCAACGAAGCCTCGGACAACATTTTCGCTAAGGAAAAAGTTGTTTCAAATCACCTCCCGAACCACCTCTTTCAAGGTGTTACAACGTTTTTGGGACACCCTGTATATACAGAGTGGAGGTGATTTGAAACAACTTTTTCCTTGGCGAAAATGTTGTACGAGACTTCGTTGAGGAGATATTAAGAGAAAACCCCGACCAATCAGAGCGCGCGTAGACCGTTGGAGCGGCCGCGGTAGCGAAGGCTACGGGCTAGCGGCCGCGCTTGTACGCGAACAAGTGACTCGACGTGCATCGAAGGACATTGACGCTGCCGCCTAGCGCCTTAACCTTCGCTACCGCGGCCGCTCCAACGGCATCCTCGCGCTCTGATTGGTCAGTGTTTTCCGTTAATATCTCATCAACGAAGCCTCGGACAACATTTTCGCTAAGGAAATTGTTGTTCAGAATCGTCTCAGCTACCCCCCATTTCCTGCTCCTCCCCGACTTTTCGGACACCCTGTATACCGTATTTATAACTGACGTATTTATAACTATAGCGTCCCTAAGTCCCTATTTCCTATTATAATATTGTATTATTTTTTTCGTGTGTCGCAGCAACTTGGAATGGACGTGTTCGGATACGAAACGATGCTAACCTACCAAGTGAACAAATACATGGCCCCCGATGGCACGAAGCCCTTTGGGAAAGCACTGGATAGTCAAGTGGCAATTTGCTCGTTAAAAATGATCAACTAATGCCCCCTGAAACGAAGCGGAAGCATTACTCGTTTATGTCGCGCGAGAGCACGTTTTTTTACGGTCTTTTGTAACAGCAAAATTCTGGGCTTCGAGGATGTTGCTTTTGACATTGATAACAAACTCGAGTAACGGATGATAAACGATGATTCGTTGAATTCATAAAATTTAGAAATTGTTGAACGTCTTATTCGTTATCTACTATTGGAATAAAATAATATCGGTCTATACGTGCGTACGGAATCGAAACGACATCGAATCTTAATTTATTGTAACAAATCATTGTCATGGCATCATACTTGGCGTATTATGTAAAATTTCGTGTTTCAGCGTGATAGGAACTATTGTTAGTATTTGTTTGCGCAATCGCGTAGCATTACGTTGACGTAATTAAGGAACATTGTAAATACTTTTGTACATAGAAATCGTATATGTTAGACGACTATTATTAAGTAAGTTATAAGAAAATTGTTGAATAATTTAATAAAGTAAATTCGTGTACCTTCCGCTGGTCTGTTTCTAACCATCGATTTGCTGTGCGGTTTAAATAAACTACATCAAAGCAAAGTTGATCTCTTTGAGTCTCGAATGGTTCCAGCATTACAGTAGTTTAAGAGATTTATATTTATGCGATATATGGAATAAAATATTCTAAAAATCAACTCGTATGGTTCGTCAGTTCCCTGTACCATCGACGAACTTTAAGTATCGTATAGTTGCAACGCTAGATGGCGAAATTTGCTTTAGATAACAATATTTACGTACACAAAATTTATAATAACCGTTTCACGAGCAAGGTCGTACGAGAAACTGATGCTATAGCTAAACATGATAAAAAAGATTCCTACATTTATAGATTTAGCGATACAAATTTGTGTGTTACCAATCGAGTACACCGATAATACTATCATGATCATATGGATAGAAGCTAATACTAATTTCACTAGATTCAGGGCGGCTCGATGTTCCATCTAGCAATATATAAAATACGCCTTCGCATGAAACATAACCTCAACAAATGTTAAACTTGCCAACTTTTTACATGTTTATCATGATCACTTGTGTCAAAACGTAGGAATGCTGTATTACATGCGATCTCTAAACAAGATTAAGTCGTCGATTAGGTGCCTAATTATCGTCATATAACTTAATGGGTCGATCTGTTGATAATACTTTCTTGATATGGCCCCACTGACAGATTTACTTTCGTGCAGCATAATCGGTAATTATTATCGTAATTACGTGTTCAGAGTTATAATCGATATTTCTTACGTTTCGTTCAATTTTCAGAGAAAGATTCTAACGGTGATGTATTGTGGACGTGGTCTTATCCGACGATATCGGAATCGCAAAAAGCAGTCGTTGCGAGGAAATGTAACTTAGAATTGGAGCATAATTCTCCTCAAGTGTTTGTATTTTCAAGACAAAAACACGATTGGTTCTACATACATTGTAGCGAAGTATTCGATTCAGACAAATTACCAAAAGTAAGTTATGATTTCTTTGAAACCCCATAAAATAGCTAAGTAACTATGCTTATCAAAGATATGTACGCGCAATGAAGTTACTGGAAACAAACAAGAATTGTCTTCAACACAGGTCAAGCAATTTGCATTGGTTTTGTTTGCAAAAGACTTTAACCCACGAAAATACGAAGTACTCTCGAGAGTACTTAGCAAAATGTACTGCAAGACTGGAAAACCAACAGAAATCTTACAGCTATACCTTTCGGTATTTACTAAAGGATCTTGTTCTACTCAAGAAAACGGAACATTTGTTTCCGATGACTTTAATAGCCATCGGTTTACAGTGAATACCAACATTAAAGAATTAATTAAAACTTTTGAATTGGAGACAATTTTGATATACACAGCGCTTCTTTTGAAGAAAAGAATAATTGTTTATCATCATAGCTTGGAACAACTTTTGAAATGGATTGGATTGTTTCCTGCTTTAATGAAACACCGTAAAGTCACAGACAATTTGTTTCCTTGGATCGATCTGGTCGATGACGAATTAACAGAATTAAAGGTACGTTGATTAACGTATACCTTAGAATACAAAATTATGAAAAATGTTTAAACTAGAAAATTTTTTGCAGAGACATTCGTATTACGTCGCGGGCTGCAGAAATAGCTCCATATCGTCGAGAACAGATCTGTACGATCTACTTGTAAATATTCCAGCTAGAGAAATTACCGTTGCTTCGCATGCAAAAGGTAAAGAAAGATTCGATAAAACCTTCGTTTCATTAAATATTTTTTACCTGTGAAAATGCTACATTTGTTTTCAGAAAGTCTTACAATGACAAAGACACACAAAGAAATAGCTTTATTCATGGTTCAACTTTGTGAAAATCAGACGTACACGGAAACTCAAATAATATCCGAAATAAACGATAAAACTCAAGATCTTTTGAACCAGTTAACATCTTTGGCTCTGGTTCAAGGACCAGATGGAAGAAAGATGGTTTCCGCGCAAACATTGAAGGAAAAAAATCTACCGCCAGCCGTTGAAAACTTCTTAATCAATTTGGCTGTTGCAGAGAATCTGTTTCTATTATAATCTATTGTATATTTTTGTAAATAAATTCATTCGATTGGATCATCTCGATAACTGTGATACGCGATACCATTAACCACTTTGACCACATTAACATACACGATCGAAAGTGTCCTTCCTCCCTGCACCACATTCTGTTCGAACAGTTCAATTTACGCGGGATTCAATTTACGCGGAAAACAGGGAACGAATTTACCGACGACTAGAAAACTCACTGTAAACAATATTACCTACTAAATAAACATAACGAACACAATGAATAATCGGTTAATGTTAAATTCTTATTAAATTATATAGAAGAGAGACGATATGTTCATATTAAAAGTAATAAACTACACTCGACAAACGATATTGAAAATCGATCATGGCGACACCTGGTGCCAAGCCTACTTACTACCCTTGTTCATGTCCAATCAACGCAATTATGATAATCCCAATATGAATTTATCGCGATGGCGATAATAGCAATAAACTAAATTGAATTTTTTTCGACGACTATGACTATTTGTACGAATTATTCTAAAGATTCTGGAAAACTAGGTGGCCTGATTTGACTCACATATTACAGGAAGCCATTTTACCGTAGTGGCCGCCTTTCATCCGGTACATGCGGTCGGGGTCCATCGTGACAAACGTCGTGTCGTTAATAGACGAAAATTCCAGATTTTTCACGTAGATTTATCGGATTCTGCAATAGCGTGTATGGTGTGAAATTAACTATATTCGTGCGAAAAAATGGCGCGATACGGGCAAAGGCCAGAGAACGCTCTGAAAAGAGCGAATGGTACGTATACTGTTCATTAAAATGACGATATGACATGGCCGATAGATTTTTAATACAGAGTTCAAAAAGACGTTTCCCCATAGCCCCAGAAATTTTCGATAATCCACCGTCCTATTCGATCGTACGCTTTCGTACCATCGATTAATCGCCGTGTACTAAATGCTACTTGTATAACATTCGTGTCGCCTATAGTCACGTCTGTCTGATTTTTTTAAAATATATATTTTACCCAACCATATGTATCTACGGAACAATTATGCAAGTTGCCTATCTCCGGAAACGACTTTGCTACGATGAATAAATGTTAATTAAATGTAAAACTTCCTTTTCACGTGAACGTTACTCGAATGGACAAAGTGTACATTCGCGTTAATTACGTTCATATGGTACGTGTTTTTCGATACTCATAAACACAAATCGCGGTTAATTTTGTTCTCGTATCGGACGTTGGGAGTGCCTTACGGTGAAATTTGTTCGCATCGGTATCATTGAACTGACTTTGACAATACAGGCATCTATTTACTTGATTACATAAACCCTGGGAACTATTTTGAAATATAACCTGAAATCAATCAACCTTAAAGAACATGTTTAACGGACATACCGAATCGAATTATAGCAATTGAAAAACTTAATTTAGCATTTTTTATGAATCCTTAACATCAGAAATTCAGTTCTGAAAATAAATACAATAAAATTTTGATTTAGTAAGTTAACGAAAAAATGTCAGTTTGTTTCTATTTTCAACAGAATTCATCGAAGTAGGAAAACCAGCTCGAGCATTAGACACTTTACAAGAAGTCTTCCGCAATAAAAAATGGACGTACAACTGGTCAGAGTCGGTCTTGGAACCTATAATGTTCAAGTACCTAGACCTCTGCGTAGAACTAAAAAAATCACATATAGCAAAGGAGGGCCTATTTCAATACAGAAACATGTTTCAATCCGTGAATGTTGGAAGTTTGGAAAATGTTATACGTGGATACTTGCGCATGGCGGAAGAAAAGACAAACCAAGCACGGAAGCAAAGTCAACAAGCCGTTATAGATATAGATGATCTTGATAATTTAGCTACACCTGAAAGTATCTTGCTGTCGGCTGTTAGCGGGGAAGATGCGCAAGATAGAAGCGATCGTACCATTTTAACACCTTGGGTGAAATTTTTATGGGAGTCGTATTGCCAGTGCTTGGAATTACTGAGGACCAATGCGCACGTGGAAACATTGTATCACGATATCGCGCGTATGGCCTTTCAATTTTGTCTCGAGTACAATCGTAAGACAGAATTTCGCAAATTATGCGAGAAATTGAGAAAACATCTAGAAGAAATTTGTAAATTGCCACCACTCGTTTCTAACGTGTCCATGAACAGAGCCGAGACACAACAATTGAACCTAGAAACACGATTGAATCAGCTCGATTCTGCGATTCAAATGGAGTTATGGCAAGAGGCGTTCAAGTCCTCCGAAGACGTGCACGGTATGATGAACTTGTCCAAAAAGCTTCCAGTACCAAAAACTATGGCCAATTATTACCAAAAATTGGCAATGGTTTTCTGGAAAGCTGGAAACTATCTTTTCCATGCTGCTGCTCTGTTCAAATTGCTGCAGCTTTCTCGCGAAATGAAGAAGAATATGTCACCCGAGGAACAGCAGAGAATGGCCAATCGTGTCTTGTTAGCTACGCTATCTATACCACTGCCGTCAGCTCATCCTGAATTTGATCGTTTTATCGAAACGGATAAGAGTCCGTTAGAGAAAGCTCAAAAGCTCGCGACGCTTTTAGGACTCACTCAACCGCCGACGAGAGTTTCTCTACTTAAAGATATAGTTCGTTTAAATATTGTAAATTTAGCGTCGCCGCAGTTGCAAGAATTATACTCGTGGCTGGAAGTTGAATTCCATCCTTTGGATCTCTGTAATAGAGTAGATTCTGTTATTCAAACGTTACAGACCGATGAAACTGGTCCTCTGATTCAGTACGTTCCAGCGTTGCAAGACGTAACACTCGTGCGTTTGGTTCATCAAATATCTCAGGTTTACCAAACCATACAGTTCGCCAGGCTTTTGGAACTTGCTAAATTTACAACAGACTTTCATCTGGAACGACTGTTGGTCGACTGTGTAAGATACAACGACATGCAGATAAGAATTAATCACGGAAAGAAATGTGTTCACTTCGGGGTTGATTTGTCCGAAGCGCAGAGGGAAGATCATCCCGATGGTCCTGTCCTACAGGCAATGCCGTCTGAACAAATTCGTTGTCAACTTGTAAATATGGCTACCGTATTACACAGAGCAATAAACATTATCAATCCAAATAAGAAGAAGATGGAGAGAGAGAAATTGCGTAACGCCATGGTAAGTCATTACCATGAAACTAAGCTGAAGGAGCATCAAAGAATTCTAGGAAGACATAAGATCATTGAGGAAAGGAAGGAGTACATCGAACACATAAACACTGTCCGCGAAGAAGAGGAAATGCGAAGACAGGAAGAACTGCAGAGACAGCAAATGTTGGCCGAGCAGAAAAGACTCGAACAGGAAAGAGAAGAACGCGAAAGGAAACGACAACAGAGCGAGATACAACAAATCAAGGATCGCCATCTTAAAGAGAAAATGCAACAGATTTCTCAAACTAGTCACGGTCAGAAGGTACTGAAGAAATTAGACGAAGACGAGATCAAGAAACTAGACGCCGAACAAATTGCAGCCCGCGAAGCTGAAGAATTGCAGAAGGAACGTCGCGAGATGCAACAGAAATTGAAGTCCCAGGAGAAGAAGATCGATTACTTGGAACGTGCCAAACGTTTGGAAGAGATTCCGTTGGTGGAGAAAGCGGCAGAAGAAAAGATGGAGCAGGCGAAACAACGCTGGGAACAACAAGAGGCGGAAAGGATTGCCGCTGCCATCGAGGAGAGACAGCAGGCTGTCGCGACTCGGGAACGCATGGCGAGAATGAAAGAGGATCACGATAGTTTCTTAGCGAAGATCCTGGCCGAACGTAAGAGTATTTATTTAGAGAAACTGGCGGAGTTCGAGAAAGTCTTGAACGAAGAGAGAGCAAGTAGATTATTGAAACGCAAGATGGAACGCAAGGCTGAGCGTAAAGCGAAATGGGAGAAAGAACGGGCCGAAGCTCTCGAGAAGAAACGTCTCGAGGATTTGCGTATCAAGCAGGAAGAAGAGAAACGACGCCTCGAAGAGGAAAGAGCCAAGAAGGAGCAAGAAGAGAGATTAAAACGTGCCGAAGAAGAGGCAAAGGAAGCCGAACGTTTGGCCAAGATCGAGAAACAAGCGGATATTACCAGAGCAAGGGAAGCCGAGATTGAACGGAAGCTCGAGGAAAAAAGACAAAGAGACGGGGACATGTCGGACACGTGGAGACGCGGAGAACAACAGCCACAACAACGTTACCGTATTCAAGATAAACCAATGGAAATGTCATGGCGTCGTTCAATGGATACTAAAGAAGACGGTGTTAAAGACGATTCCTCGCGTTGGAAGAGACGCGAAATAGATAATAAGTGGAGGAAAGACGATGCGGAAAAACCGAAAAGAGATATCGGCGACAAATGGAGGAAGGACGATTACGATAAAGACGATACAAGGGACAGAGACAGGGACAGAATAGATAAAGATCGTGGACTGGATCGTCCAGTAAGTATATCGATGACATGCGCGGTATTTGTAGACTGCGTTTTATTTTTGGAAGGCATATTGTAACAAATATATTAAACATATTTTTTTTTACAGATACGCGAAATTCCGCGCGATATACCTCGAGACCCGATATCGGATGGACCCCGTATCCGTGGCAGGATGTCCGATCGGCGTGGCGGTGAACGCGGTGGTTTTGCCAGCGAACGCGGTGAACGCGGTGGTTTTGCTGGTGAACGCGGTGAACGTGGTGAACGTGGTGAACGCGGTGGTCTTGGCAGTCTCGGTGGGGGTCGTCGTGAAGATACAATGCGTAACAGTAATCAAAGCTGGCGCGACAAAAGCGAAGCGATACAAAACTCTCCTCGGGATCTGCCCAGACGCGATGAAAAGTAAGCAAATCGAGTCTAATATCGTTCGATCTTGTACGTATTATACTAAACGTCACGTTTTTATCGATAGGCGGGACGACCCGAAAGATGACAGACTTCCAGCTAAAAACGACGAAAGAAGACGACAACCAGAGGATGATGGATGGTCGCACGTCAGCCGGCGTTAATATAAGACTCGAAGACTATCTATAGAAACAATGTTTATCATTTTTCAAGAAGAGTGCATACTACGCAGTTAGACATTTGCCTGAAATTACACGATGGGCCCAACTCTACTGTTTCGTGCACCGCTTCGTACCTCATCCGACATACTCGTAACGGTAAAAAGAAAGCACAAAGATGATCGAATCGTTAGCCAATTCACAAACATTAGGGAAAAAGAAAACGTAATATATATGTTAACAGACGACGATGAAATTGTGTTTTTATAATATTTTTAAACTCAGAACAAAAGTTTTCTAAATCGACCACGCTGCGTTACATGCATTAGACTTGTAAAGAAACGAAGAAAAAGCTCTAACAGTATACATAGTAATTAGTGTATCACAACTATACGTGAAATATGAATCAATGTACAGAGCAGAATAGATGGTGAACTGTATGAATGCCGAACTGTATTGAATTTGCTGGGTAACCTAACAACAGGTGTGAAAAGTCACAAAACATCAATAAAGGTCTCTTGTATCCTGGTACTTACGTTACATTTTCTTAATAAACCGGAATACGATTACGTCGACACCTCTCCCTCGGTTAAGGAAGAAGAAGCGTGACCGAGAGACGGTCACCTTCCGCATAAGTTCGTGGCAGCGAATGAGAGCCGACTTCTTTATTATGGTATAAGCTAAGATCTATACATCTTGTCCGTATTGTCTTTTTAATTGTTTTATTACATTTATGATATAGTTAACAATTACAATACTACGTAATAAATAAATCACTACAGAGTATCAAACTCCGTTTCTATTTACATCCTACACGAGACTTAGTTGATAGAAAATTCGCAAAGCCGTAAGCCAACTTTTATCGTTCGTACGAACGATCGAAGACGAAGTTTCGCTGCAAGAAGATCGTCTAAACGAGTCGACTCCTTTTACAAACAAAAAATGGCCAAAATTTTATTCGAGTTTCGCTCGCCTCGGATATCAGCTTGACTCGCCGAGACCAGAGGTTAGAATTGCAGCGTAACCGAATAACCTTCGATGCCCTTGAGCAGCCATTTTTGACCGGCAAGCGTGAAAGGCGAGACATACGATGCACGAAAGATACACAACTAACTAGAGTATTCAGATTATTATACTACAAGTCGCAATCGTGTCGTTTGATACGTTTAAACGTCCACATTGAGATGTCCATCGACTTTATTACTTAAAATTGTGACATAGTATAACGATACGTAATATACACTTATGATTTCGAATTCATTCTACAATGTCCATTTCACAGTGTTCATAACAGAAACACTCGTCAACTGCACGCTCTGATATCCACACGCGATTACCTTAGCGGTTTTAGAAATACCGCGATTACATGTTTACCGAACGAAACATTCCACCGAAGATTGCATGTTACAAAAGTAATTGCTTCGCGAATTCGTCTATCGTTCACGCTCGAATTCCTTATCTTAATTTCGACGTTCCACGATCAAATCTCGCTCTACGTATATCTTTACACGTAACAAATTCTCCCATGAAATCTTATCGAATCTCTGAACTTTTTACGTTTTTGGTATTACGTAAAAATTCTCGGAATCTTGATCTCGACCGTTAACAACATTCGTCCGTGGTTTACTGCTAATTCCGTTAACGCGTTCACAGTCGAGACGCCGCAGCGCTAAATGGGCCAGCAAACATGTAGGAACTTTACGAAATACGTCGTCGAACAGCGGAAACATCGAAGTTTGCTTTTCGCTAACGACGCGAGCGCCGTTTCATTTCTGTGATGGATCTCTCCTTGAGTCGTCGCTCCGTGAATCCTTGGACTTAATACAGCATTATTGCCGCGGCGGTCTTCTCTTCCAGGGCAGGAATCGCCTCGAGACGTTCGATTTTGTCTCGTCCTGAGCCCCAGCCAACCAGTGCTATGCTGATTAAATGCACCACACCGGCGCACACAACGAGCCTGAAGCAGAGACAGAAAAATGTGCAGCTCAATCTTTCTCCCAGCTTTTCATCTTTTTATATATATATATATAAGATTATCGATCAACAGATCAAGCGCTCCCCCTTATTAAGCCTCGTTAACCGTCGCGTGACGCCTACGCTCCTCCGGAGGAATCCAATTTTCTACAGAGTACGAAAGTAAATATTGATCGCGTGATCCGATAGATCGCATCGTTATTTGAATTTCTCCTTTCTTCGAGGAACGAGATACGTTAAATTTCCTTCGTGGGTTTTGTTTCCGAAAGGTGGGGGCAAGGCTACCGCCTCCTAAGCCTGAGCGCCATTAGGCCAGTGCCTGATCTGCTTTGCTCTAAAGCCGGCCTTGACTGAATATGCTAATGCATTGCAATTGCCAAGCGTTAAAGCAGCTGATAGAATCCAATAGGACAATATGGTAGACAATAGCTACATAGTAGAATTCAATAGGACGGTACGCAGAGAGACCCAGAAGCAGGACTATAGGATATAGGCTCGTGCAACATTCACGCACGAATTCATTAAAATATATCACACATGGTTAGCGTATATTGTAAACAATATAAACGTGAATTAAGAATGAAACGCGCGAAAATATTTGTTTTTAATAAGTTGGTAAACGAAGGCTGTAGTTTATGGTATCATCGAACCCCCGAACGATGCCTTCCCTCATGCCCGCAACTGCTGATCGCTTCGGAAAGCATCGTACGTTACGGAAAGCAGAGAAACATCTATCGTATCGGACAGCAGGCTTTAGAACTTGCCATCCGTGAAGCATGGAATCATCGGCGTAGCTCGGCCCGGCTCCGGGAGCCTCCGTGTACGCGATGCTCCGTCGCCATTGAACGGGAGAATAAAAGGTCTCTTACCAAAACGAATAACCGAGCTCAGCGGAACCTTCGCTGGTCCACATATTGTCGATGTCCTCCTTCGGCAGCACGTTGAAGTACAGCTTCGTGTAATACTGCGCCAGCCAAGTGCTCGTGCTCGCGAGGCACATTAAGACTAAAACAAACGGTCAAGTCAATATTCCAGCCGCGCCTCTGTCGCGTTCTCGGTGGCGTTTATCGCTCAGGTAGAGGATTATCTATCACTCTTGGAAGCAGAGATGAACAAGATATACATAATGTTCAACAGAAGTGACAAGGACAACTATACTAAAAACGATACAGGAAGGGAAGGAATAAGAGACTAGAAGAAGTCTGTCATAAAAATGTTTGCCCTTTTAACTTACGCGTTAAAATATTTATGAAGTATACCCCTGGATCGGAGAGGATTTTTGACCTAGGCGACGTGGCAGTGTTCAACACAGCGAGAAGCGCGGCGAGGCCAGCGGTGACGAGGGCCGCCGAGGTCGTCGTCAGAGTGCTGATCCAGAGTCCCCAGGACATCACCGTTGGGTCCTGTCTGATCATTTCAGGCACTACAAAAAAAAAAGAAAAAAAGAAAAAAAAATAGTATATGTATATAGGATCGTTTAACAGCAAAACTTTTTTATCGTCATCGTGCCGGCATCGAACAGCCCAGCTCTAACTCGGCCGAGACTCGACCGTAACTTCGACCCTTCGAAGCTCTGGCTCGACCGATTTTCGTTTATTTTTTTCTGTAGAGGAGCCGAATCAGCGGCGGATCGACGCTGCAAATTGAGATTACCGCCGAGGCGTAATGAATAATTAAGCGAGCGGCAAATACTCGTTGCTTTGGCCGGTTCAAGTTATATTGCGTCGCAAATAGAGAACTAGATAATTAGCCCGGGGCTAGAATCTCAGCGAATCGCCAAGTTGACAGCTTGCGACCGCTGGAGGACATCCCAGGAATTTCCACGGGAAGAAACTTATCCTAGGGATCTACTTAAAGCATGAGGCCGCCGTCACGTCGGCTACTTATCCGCTACGGCGATGCAAACACGCGTCTTGGCGGGCCAACTTCGTCCTTCAAACTGCACGGAGTTTGAATAGGTGCATTCTTGGGCGAGTAGTTGCGAGATCTTGAATTCCATTTTCGACAAAATCGAGACATCGCGAGGAAAGAGAAAGAGGTCCGAGGAAAAGAAAACAGTCGGCAGAAGCTCATCAATCGTTTAGGATCGTATTATACCGAGTGTCCAGGAGACCACCCCTCAACTCTCCCGATGGCGAAGATAGCCATCTTGCACTTTTCCAGCCTTCACCGTATCGCGATAAAATTGCTTCGAGCGCAAAAGGAGACAACGCTAACCTCGAAGACGTAGAACGCTATAGATTCGCTATGGAAAGATTCGTTCAGGACTCGAACTCTACGACTTATCCGGTCTTCGCTACATTTTGGATTTATAAGTGACGCGTATATGGTTCGTTTAAATTGCGTCAGAAAAGAGTGCACGGCGGCGTTGAGGAAAGAAAAGCCGATTCCGTGAGAGGTCCGACTCTGTACGCGAAGCAATCGATACCGAACTGGCACCGTGATAAAGGCGTTCGCTATCGCAACCGAGTTCTGTTCATTCTGGAATCTCCGTTCGATCTTTCCAACATCTAAAAATATGGGGTACTCGACATCGACGCGTTTTCTCGAAACGCGATACGCGACTTTCCATCGCGCGGTAGACTTTCCGTGAAAAAGAGGATTTTAATGTTCCCCGTGGTCAGCATCGGCAGCCTCGATGATACGAGTACCTACGCGCACGTGAAAGTCGACCACGAGGCACGGTCGGGAATTTTTGTACGTCGAGAAACCAGTTTCTGTTCCTATTGTTACAGCCGCTGGCTGCTCTCGCAGACGGAATTTCTCCCTCGGGCAGCTTTTCTTTAGGCCGAGCTTTTCTTCGTAACTCACGAATAGAAGTTTAATCTAGACCAAGCGTTGTTTCTTATCCGGATAAAAGTGCGACCGAGATCTGTTTACGAGATCGAGAAATAGGAACTTCGCGTCTCTTAATCATCCGATTAAAGGCCACTCGCGCATCCAGCCAATTAACTTTCGCCAGTCGTTTGTCGGCCGACGATGCCGCGGCAGATTAATAATCGATTCGATCGCGACACGCATACCGATGGTCGCGCTTGATGCGTTCACAATGTGGCAGAAGGCTATTATTGACCTCGCGTTTAAAGACGCACCGTGTAGTTAAAGACGGTCGTGTATGCACGCGAGCATTGTTACATACGTGACCAGTCCGTACGTGTTCCGCGTGTCCCTTTGGCGCTATTGTCTGTCTCGATGAAAGAGAAACGTTTCTCGTGACGCGTGCCGCAACCAATCCCCCACCGTTCTTATTCTTTAGAGACACAACTCGAACGCTGCGCCTCGACTCGCTCGTTCCGACCGCGCATATACGGAATTCGCTCGCAAAGGTAACGGACTCTTTGTGCCGGGATAAGCGATGCAAATCGCTCGCAATAAGAATTTTAATGCGACTAATGTATTCAACGCTTTTGCCCGCCACTGGGTCGAGAACTGCTCGGACCACGATGCCCTCGTTACCTCCATGGCTGGATCCCCTAATTTCCATCTCTCCCTCTGTCACCGAGGGCGTTTCAAAGTATCCCAGAAACGGAACCGGGGAAGAACTTGGTCCACGCGTGCCGCACGTGCTTCGATCTATGGAATTTCGCTCCGAATTCCGAAACTTTGCTGCATTTTGTTTAGATCGAACAAAGCAGCCAAATTTCCCTCGAATCAACTGTTCCTTCCGCGGTTCTCGAAGTAGACGAATTTCTTCCGGGATCAAAATTGTCTCGCTGGGCCGGAAGTCCGACACAGCACACAGCTGTAGAAGAAACGAATATCTCGAACGAAGAAAACGCCGCAAGAAAATTGGTTTCGTAGATTGAATATCGAGCGCGAAACTTTCGCGAAAGGACGTCGAAATTTCGAGTGGACGCGGAAACGGACGAGGGAACGTTTTTTACGATTTTTCGTTAGACGAAGTCCGACGATAATTCCGAGAAATTGTTTTCCTTTTCGCGATCCCGTGGCCATTTCTTTGTTGTCGGCTCTTGACGGAAG
This sequence comes from Hylaeus volcanicus, assembly GCF_026283585.1. Classification (NCBI taxonomy): domain Eukaryota; kingdom Metazoa; phylum Arthropoda; class Insecta; order Hymenoptera; family Colletidae; genus Hylaeus; species Hylaeus volcanicus. The sequence continues at coordinate 31,476,623 of NC_071977.1, forward strand.
AATTTATGAAATTACGCGGGGAAATCGAAGGGAAACATTTCCGGACGTACTTTCGGTACGGGAAGTCGAGAATAATCTTCGCAAACTCTCCGGATCGAAGTGGTAGTTTCGTTCTGTCTTGGGATCGATCTGTAATTGATTTTTTTTTTATTTCACTTATAACTGCTCGCGGGACACGTGGTGATTGTGTCTTCGTATCGATAGAATTTTCGTTGTTTATTAGATGTTGAATCAATTGGATCTAAACATCGTATTTAGTCCGGTGACAAAAATGAATCACGTTTCTGTTCCGAGTCCTCACCAAGTCCTCCTTAGTTCTTAGAAGTGGGTGCCAGTTAGTTGACAAACAACCTCGATAGCGAAAGCGGCTGGCTTTCCGAGGCTTCCAAGTGTCGAAATAAAATTCATTTTATAAAACCGTATTCTTTTCACCTATAATCCAACATTAAATTATTGGAACATACCAATTTCCCAATTATCGTTTCTGAGCGAGATGCGAGCCAAACGACCCAGTTGGCCCCTTTGCGATACCGCCTAGCCTAAGGGTCTACGAGATCTTCGTCCAGCGTTGATTTCACCCTGTGCGGCGAACACGGGAAACAGTTTGTTTTTTTCTCGTACGAAAACGAAGAGGCCGGAATAACTAACGATGACAAAACATTCGCGACCCGAGCAGCCCGCGGTGTTGGCCCGATCATTATCGTCCGTTGTTCGCGTTTGGCTTGCAAAGTAGCGCAGTGTTCCATAACGATTTCCTTATTCGCGCGGGGTTGGACGGCTTTTTGCGTCTGCTTTCGCGAAAAATTATGCCGTAACCGAAGTGCGTAAAGACGCCAGACCGTTACAACGATGAGCACGTAAAATGCTATTCAAATTGTTCGCTTCGAGGTGGGGAGAGTATGCCCCATGGATGAACACGTCGACGCCGGCGCGGTTTTGCAGTGTCCGCGTGGTGGGGCGGCGCGGCATCTGTGGTGGGGCAACCATGACCCACCGGTGATGCACGCCGCCTCGCGGAACAGACACGAACGACGGCGATGCAAATCGGCGTCAACGGGTTAATCAATTTCGCGCTACGATTACTTTTAGAGTCTTTGCTAGAGGATACAGCCAAAGGAAACCATTTAAAAGAAAATTTGTACGAAGAGCAAAACGGAAATCTCCTAATGAAAATACAGGCACAGAAATGTTGTTTTTAGTCTGAATGGTTAACAGTGGCGCGTCTTGGGGATAAAGACGGTACAGGGAGCGGATATTTTCGCCCGAACGCTCCGACCGGCATTGTACCGCCAGGTTATGGCGCGATAAAAGTTTCCTCGGGCCGTAACGATTTCAGTATCAGGGCGACGGGACACGCGAGCATTATAAATACGTAGTCCTGTTACCACAGGAACTCCAGTCGCTTAAGATGCTGGGAAAAAAATTCATTATGGGATAAACGGGATCGCGGTACTCGTTAGCCACGATGAACGCCATTGTCTAGAATTTACCAAACGTTTCTTACTCGGAAGGGATCGTCGTCGGGTAGCTAGAAAATCGGAAACGGATGGACGTAAAGCATCGAAAGGGGGGACGTTGGCAAGCATGTCCGTATAATCTACAGCCGATTACCCAGGGTTTTCGTGACTAACAGAAAAGACGGTGCCGCGGATCGAGCGTCGAAGTTAAACGAAACTGATCCGATGGCGATTATCGAGGCGAAGATTTATCGCGGATACGAGCGGAGACTCTCCCGTTCGCCATCGGCTTCAGAGATCGCGTGCAGGTACAGTTATGCCGAATGAGATTCCCCAGTCTGGCCAACCATCCGGCAGAATTTATGGGCACAGTATCGCACCGTGTACCTGGAACACGAAGGAATCTTCCTCGCGCGGTTCGCCGCGATGATAACTCGTCGTCGACTGATATTGCAACCAGTCGCGCTCTCGAGGTGAACCGAGCTGCTGTAATCTTGGTATTTCAGGTATTTAGGAAGAGCATTAACGCGTTGATTGATTTCGAGCCTATCCGATTGCAAGCTGGCGATCTCCTTCCAGGAACCGGCCTTTATCTCGATCTAACGAGAGTGCGGCGTTCACGGAAACACCTCGATCATAAGAATGGGTATTGTCGGTTGCTGGATAGTCGGCGAGGCACCTCGATTGGCAAAAATCATTTTATTGGCACATCGAGTTCCAAAGAAATCAAGACACGCTCGAATAACTCGAATATTGGAATAGAATTCGAGCGACTGACGTTTGGATGGAATCCAAGTAAAAAAAAGAAGATCCATTCCCCTGCGATAGAACGTTACACGAAATGATGTTGTTAAGCAGCTCCGCGAGGAATGCAGATCGAGTAGTCGCGAGCAGGTAGAATAATTTAATGGACAGGTATCAGGGTTCGCTCCGTGACATGTTACGCAATAGTATCGAGGTACTACGTGGGCGGTGTTTTAACTCGCAATTCTCGATCACGAATCGAAGAAGGCAAGCGATACCAGCACTTTTTCTCGGGAGTCGTTGCGGTTGGTAATGCCGTGCGCGAGATACGAACCCGCATACACTCGCTCGGGATATCTTAAAACTCGTAAACTTACCTTGAACTTCCGACGCTTAAACAAACAAAATTCTATCTAACTTCGCATCGTAAGTCGATATCCTGGACGCGGATGTCGTTGACGATACCGACAACGTGTCAACGTTTTTTTTTTATAATTTCACGACAAATATGATTAAAAAAGACGATTCCGAATCACAATTTCCTTTGCAAAAATGTCGGATGGTGCTTCGTTTTTGAATTATTAACGAAAAAGCCATTACTCTTCTGCTACAAGAGAATATTAAATATTTTACATTAAAATTCTCGCGATCCCAAGATTTCGTTATTAGAGTTCCATTCGAGGTCGCGACCCATAGTTTCAGAAGCCCTGTATTAAAACATTGGTTCGGTAATAGAAATCTGCGTAAAACTCTCCGTAATAATAAATCTCCGAGGGCCTAGCGTAAAAGTAAAAACTCACCAGAAATGTGGTAGGTCCTCCATCCGTAGGCGACGTTCAGCTCCTTTTTTCCTTGAAGAAGGCCAAAGTGAACCCTGCCAGAGCTTTCCTGGGGATTGGGTGTCCTGATGGGTCGAGCCTCGACCCAGTGTTGCGTTACGAGCGCGGCGCAGACGAGTCCTCCGCCGAGCAAAGATAGGAAGAACGTGGCGAAGATCGTGCCCCGTCGGAACATGGACGTCATCCTTGGGTCACGCGACGTCGGCCCAGCCTTCGGATAGTTCGAGATCACTGTACAGAAGAGAAAGAAGAGGCGAGTCATACCGGATGCACGGCATGGCATTCCTTTCGTTCCGAACGCGCGTAACCCTTTCGATCGAGTTCGCGCTCCGCCACGGGAACAGTAAATTGCCTGGCGCGTTTCCCTCGAAATCGAAGATAAACACGGGCTTCGATAGCGGTTCGAAACTAAATTTCGCCGGGTTTAAGGATCGAGCTATTTGTTATGAAAATATCAGTGCTCCCGACAGAAAACCTTGAGTGTCGAAGCTTTGAAACTTAACCGAGGAGGAACGCTGGTTAACTTACAGGAACTCGTAGGAACATTAGTATCGTGATTTACGGTATTGGAAAAAGTACGCGTAAAAATGCAGTCGCGCCTAGTTTTGCGACGTTTAGCCCGATTCGTTGGCGGTCGTTAGCTCTTTAAGCGTCCACGTTTCCTTCCAAGCGGAAAAAAACGTCGGCTATTCGAAATCGGGTGCACATTTGTTATCCAAATACGAAACGTTCCTCGTCGAGTGGTTTCGAATGACACCTCATATTTGGAGAATGTTCCTTTCTCCCGGTTGGTGTTTTCTCTTTTCAACGAACTCGAAAGAGACGCGCAGCGGCTGTACGCGCGGGAACAAGACGCTCTCAGCGTGGGCATCGGTAGTCTACTTGACGACAGCAACTATTTAAATTATGCCGCAGAAACTATGCCGCTTTCGCAACAATTATCCGGTCTGCTAGAAGAATCCACCGACGTGAAAGCGCCTCGAGAGACCAAGTGCTCGACATTTCGACTACTTTTTCTTTTCAACCCTTCGACCCTGTGCCCCGAGGGCCCTTCGCCGGGTACCTCCGCTCCCAAGCCGACGCTTGTCAACATTTCTGCTAGAGGTTTCTTTAGGAATTATTGCGCTAGGATACTTAGTTTCGTTACGTTGCCAAAGTTACAAATTCTGTTCGGTTTCGTAAAGGAACTCGAGACTGAACTTGTGAGACGTAGAAGACAGCGAATAAAGAAAAGAAGAACGAAAAGACGAAAACGCCAGGGTGTTAAACTACTCGGCGATCAAACTTCTCGGCCCCTCGAGGGTTAGAGATGGTTTCTGTGCATTTCAGGAGACTTTACTGTATACCATTAGCAACCGAGATGGAAGAATATAAACGCCACGAAGGACATCGAGGACTATAGCAAGGAAGACAACACTGTGTGGAGCCACTACAAGCACCATAGAGAACCCCAAGGGCTCCACCATTGCAAAGACCATTGCAAACACGAAGAACTATCGCGCCAAAAAGTCCACCGAGTGCAGAAAGGTGACCAAAGGCTGCGCCGAAAGTCAAAGCTACCAGAAAACGACGAACGTCGGAAGAAACGAGCACGTACCTTGTCCCTGGCTCTCCACGAAGTGCACCTGGCTCAGGCTCCTCGAGAACTCGCCCTGCTTCACCTTCTGCGAGAAGTCGGCGTTGCCGAGCTTCTTGGAGAACTTCACGCGACAGTTGCTCCGAGGCTTGCCCGGCCTGAGGAGGGACGACGGCCTGGGTCTCCTCGCGAACGTGTACGGGATAGTGTACGGCTGCGCTACGTAAAAGTAAATCGGCCTGTAGTCTTCATGGAGATGATGTTGGGCGAACCCGGCGTTCGTCGGGTAGCTGCTGTAGACGCTCGGTGCCCCGTTGCTGTACGCGTACGAGCCCGTATAGTGGACGCCGTAATGGTTCGCCGTTTTTCGTGTGTTACTGTCCACCGTTTTGAAAAACGAGAGAGGACTCCTTCCTCCCGAGCGGGTTGCTTCTTTCTGAATCTTGCCGCGTTCGTGCAATTTCAGGTCGAATTCTGGGTGATTCGTAGTTTGAAAAAAAGATACCTTTTATTCGGTGAAATTGACGATTAGCTTCTTCTTAATCCCAGTTTTCTTTTCTCTCTTTCTTTTTATTTCCTTCGGAATCTTGTTCACAGTCGCGTTATCCAATGCGTCGATGAGATCCGTTTAACGAACCCGTTAATCTTTCCTTTCAAAGAACGATAGGTACTCGAAGTAGTACAGCAACTCCTACAACACTTGTGTTTACCGTGGTCTCACAGGGATCTTCAGGGTTCTGTTATCCGATATTCTTTCAATGGAGTTTACTCGACGTAATAATCTGCTGTCTCGAAGGAAGACAAATGCCTTTCGCCTTCTAATTTAAGCTCGGCTCTTTGTTAACTGTAATGGCGTTTCGTTCTTTCGGAAAACAAGAGAGAAATTCGCTCTTCTTTTCGGATTCTTGTGTGCCGACCTCGGAGACATCCAGAGTTCCACTATCCGATTTCCTGTCGATGGAGTCCGCTCTTAATGAACGTGGTAATATCCTGTTCCAATTTTCCAGTGTTCCAAAGCGAAGCGATTTCTGCTCTTTTTGACAACAAGCTCAATTTCCTCTCGGCTACGCGCCCGTCGAATTCCTTTTTCTCACCGGTTATAAAAACGGAGCCGTATCCTTCTTTCCAGCGAAGGTTATCCTTTCGGAACCGTCCAGCGAGTCGTACAATTTTCTACTTAACTCGGATTCCAGAGATTTGCAGACTCTCGGTATTTAATTTTCCCTCGACGGAGAGTAATTTTCCTGAACATACACGGTGATCCCTCGCTCTAGTTTCCCAGCGTTACAAAGTAAGCTAACTTTTCGAATCGTTTTCTTCTTTCGAACGATGGACACGCCGTGTTTGACCTGTATTTTCTCTCTTTTTTTTTTTTTTTATCTACGTTCGAGCCCTGGTCCGTTTTTCTATCGTCTGGGAGACAAAGAGCATTCCATCCTGAGAGATCCTTTCTTTTTCGAGAAGGGACTAAGTAATCCTACGATTTTCCGCGGGACAACGATTTCGGAGATTTCCAGAAACTAACGAGACCGGAGATCCCGACTATTTTGCAAACAAATTTCTTTTGCGCCGTCAGGGTCGCTGCTTTATCTAGAATTCACTCTAAAATTTAAGCTGTATTTCCTATTAACTATGCGCTCGTTAGGCCCAACGATTTATCGTTACCAAACGAGTTCCCTTTCACCGCTGCCGGAAAACCTTCGAGCGATCTTTCTCTCAAAAACGCGCAAGTAGTATTATCTCGACGATTCGCGGTACCTCTTATTCCCACCGAAGGTTCCGGGAATCGAGATTGCTTTCGTTTCGCCCGAACCGTTAATAATTCCAGGTGTTGCCTTCGTCGAATGGAATTCCAACGAAACGGATCTGCTCTTCTTCCGCTTGGAAAAGTCGAAGGGGCTCTCTTCCTTGGAGGAATCGACGATTGAATTCTTCAACGACGCGTTTAGATCGTTTCCAGGAGATTTCATGGAGCGTGTCGCGCGAGAAAATCATCCCCTGCTCCTCGTTTAATAGTTAATTAGTCGTGCGCCCGTAGGCGTCTAAAAGTTCACGGGACACGTTGCGTATTTAAATGCAAGAGGGCCCTCTCCCGTTCTCGGGCGTTTCTTTCACGCTGTTTTGAATGAGAAAGGGGATCCGCCTGGACGTAAGGTTTTCCAGTGTTTTCTCATGAATATCGGCTGCTTTTACGTCATGCTGAAAGCTCCTGCCTCTCCTTGATCTCCTTCCTTCCTCTAATTGCATCTAATTCGCTGCCACCGGGACCACGGCCTGGGGCTTCCTGCACATAACAGTAATAGTATCGATTAGAAGACAATTTAAATTTGGCCAGCCTAACATTCGACTCCTTATCCGCGATACTGCGTAAGTACACGTGTAATTAAACGGACCAAGTTTCAAAGTTAATCGTCAGGTAGTTTGGCTAGGAAAACGGCTAGAAGAATCAGGAAACCGACGGAAAGAAAACTAGGGAGTAGCTCTTAATTCTGTACTCTTTGGCGCGGGTCGAGCGCAGCGGTAAATGGCGATAAGTGCGAGCTTAGCAATAACTTGACGATTTAAAGAGAACGAGGTGAAGCTCCACTCGACTCTTCGATCCGTAATAAACTGCAGAATCTGCGGCCAACGAACGGTCGCACGTACAAACAGGAAATTGTGTCACGACATGTACCCGTGTCTCCAGGCCACCTAGCGCACCGCTGCAAGTTATTGTGTCGGACGACGCGCGATTTTGTATCCGCGGTGCTTCGAGATTCTTCTCGAGTCCGGATTTCGCCTAAGCGGTGTCCCGTTTCGTCCTCTGCCGAGAGCTTTCTTCGACTGTAAACAATGCTGCGCACGTAAGTCGAGCGGCCCAAAAATGAGATACACGTAACAATGGAAATGGACAACGAGGGAGTTCTTTAAGAAAGGGGAAGGTTTTCGTCGGACAATGAGCGAATAATTATCGTTAGAACACGCAAGATGACGCAGAAAAATGTAGAGTCGGTAAAGCACGGTATACTTCTGTAGGAATTTAAATCGGTATTAAGTTCCGAGTTACGCCTCTATTATAATCTTCTATTCTATTTAACTCGTGATTTTCAATTTTAGCTCAGAATTTTCATCGCGAGCCAGACTCGTGAAAATAACGCAAGGGATTAATAAACTATCAACTTTCGGAAAAAAGTAAAAATATTGCCGTACTCTAGGAACAAAGGGTAATCGTCTCTGCAAGCCTGAACTTGTCAAGGGCCGAGTTTCATCGCTATCAATTCCTAAAACGCGAGTCTCCAACTCGGTGCAAACCCTTAACGAATCTCTTCATATTTTGATTGTTCGCTAGATATCGTTCAATTTTTCTATCTCTCCCGTTTCCCGAGTTGTTTGTCAATGTTTCCGAAATGAGTTTGCGTTGGTATTCATGAATAACACCGTCTAGTAGCATTCTTGACGTAACTGGAACAGCAATTGCGCGGACGTAATATATTGCATTCACGCGTCCACGTGTTACGCGGCGCTTCACTTTTTACAAATCGTTTAAATATTCCTCTGTTACCGTCCATACCGGTCCTCGACGGGATTACGTCGACGGGAAGTGGCTAAAACCGAGATGAAAGCACCGGTCGTGGAAATCCTCGAAAATAACTGTATCGCAAACTCTCGCTATTTTTCACCCTATTTACTGATACTAGAGATAGCATACGCCAGCAGTCGACGATTTTTTGGTCTCTAAATGCGTAACAAATAAATGTAAAATATTTTGAAAGTATATTTTATTTTAATCCGTTCAGTGGCATTCGGAAAGGCGTTTTGGTGCCAGGTGCGCCATCGTGAAAGAATCTGTATCCTTGATATGTTATTCGAAACTGTTATCTATACCAATCGCCTTAATTCGTGGAAAACCTCTTGGTCGCGAAATGGACACCGAAAAATCACCAACGAGCAGTTCGAGATAACTAAAACGGCGCTTTCACGCTTGAAAACGGGAGCAAGTTACGTGTAAGCTGGAAAGCAAACTGGTCTGAATGATCGCCGCATCGATTTTCGTAATCGAAACCTTGACGCGGCATCGCCGACATTAATACCAGTTATGTTAATACCTGAACGATGACGGTCGCCAATCGGATTTATCTTGAAACGGGGCAACGAGAGATACGATCGAAAATAAATTAATTCCTGAGCAGACATTTCCCTTTTCATTGACTAGGAAAGAAACGATTTGCACGAGTCGCGCGTCTATAACTAAACGAATAATTGAATTTCCGCGTTTCGAATAAATGAAGGAATGAATTCAACGATTTATACGTTTTCTTACGAATTTCGATGAATAATCCTTCGCTGTATCGGAATATTCTCGATGTTATTTTCAGTTATCCCGATTTAAGAAGTTGCTCTAGAGGACGCTGACTTTTCTCAACGTAATTTATTCGACCGTTAAATCACGCTGAATGAACATGACGCAACATACTTTGTTCTTTTATTCGTATTATACGCCTTCAACCGAACTCCGCTGTCAGCAAAGTACAGTTACCGCTGAGCGATCACTCATCCGAGCACTGTGACATAACCTATCATAGCAACCACGCCGAGGACATTTTCCTGCTTGAAATCGAAACAGCGAGATCGGATTTCTTAACGTCCAAAACAACCTCCGATAAACGTATTAATGTTTTATTTAGGTTACGTTTGAGAGACGAGAGAACCGTTGGTCGAACGCGATATCGTATAGATATCGAATAGCAAAAATGCATTCGAGAGCAAGGAATATAGAGGAATGTGCGTAGCCATATTGAAACGGGATGACGAGGTCGACTGGATGCCGTTAGACCATGTCGCGATGCGACTGTGCACAGGCAGCCATAGTTCGCGTGTAACATCATCAGCTGGGAGGAAGAGAGCGTCGAAACGAAAGGTGCAAAAATAGTAGGAAAGCAGAGACGAATTGACAAGGAGAGAGCCGTCACCGAATTGAATTTGTCTACTCGTCGCGGTCTTGCATGAGATGAAACGCATCCGCGTGTAATTCTATTGTACCATTGGCCGCATGCCCTCTATCGAGACAACGTTACGTTCGCTTCGATCGTTCGCTCGAGGCAAAAGGAAAATAAGTAATCCGCGAAAAACATCATTTTTGACTTTCGTTCGACTTTCTCCTCGCGTTCATTGAGATCGCTTTACAACAGAGCTTCGTCGCTACATTTTACATATTTTATTTAACTTTTCGGTAAATCATATTTTCCTGAAACGTACCTCCCATTTCTTGTAATGTTCTGGAAAGTCAAAATAATAACAACGTATGCATAGAATTTTCCCAGCGAACACGTTCTTCTTTCTAACAGAGAATTTCTCTTTTCGCTGGCGTTCGTCGACGCAGACCCGAGACAACGATCTTCGGTATGTCTCTCCGCAGTAACGCGATGCCATCTCGCGCATGATATCTCGACATTTTTTTCCCCCCCGTTGGACAGATTGACTCGTCGTTACAACCGGTTCGGTTCGTGAATTTTTCTTCCCGGCTGACGCAACCTTTCGACATACAGACGTGACCAACATGACGCGAGCGTAAAAGAAAAATCACTTTTTTCGACACAGTTACCCCGCGAACGTACACCGACGTACTCGAGAGAATAAGGAGAATTTTTCGAGAGGTATTCAGGTGACTGTGATTTTCCTATACTTTATTTAACGCTAGATCGAGATATTCAAAGTATCGTTCGAAGAGTTCTTCAACCGACTGTGTGTTCGACGCTGTACTCGTACCGTTCGTGTGCTTCGGGGCGTCGTAACAAAGATGCATCGTGGTCCACCATAGCCAGTGAAACTAGGTCACGTAACCGCCCCCCACCACCTCGAGAATCCTGCCTGCTTGCTTGTCCCTGTCTGCCAGAACGCGTCTTCTGGGATAACGAAGTTGCGGGGATCGGCTGATTCGCATGTGAGAATTCGCACTTTCAAATGTACGACCGAACTAGGAACGATTTGCAACAACCGTCCAATCTGCGTCGAGATCGCACGAGCGCGCATGCATTCGCAACAATTCCGCGATCGGCACGCATATTTTCGTATTTTCCTGGATGGCGAGGAACATTTTAAGGACGCCACGACCGCGATAACCTACGCTTTATTGTAATTACGTAGGCGAGAGTCACTCACGCGAAAATATTCCCTCGTACTAATAGCGAAAAAAGCACCTGTTTTCCTTATATCGCCACCAGATGAAATCGATTCGTCCAAGGACGACCATCTTGCGAGCATAAAAATAAGAGAAAGAAAGGTGGTAGATGGCAAACCATATCCTAACAGTTAATCCAGATATAATTGAATTTCATCAAGTTTTTCTCACGATATGCTACCGCGTCGTGTGAAATGCCTCTGGTATTAACGCGGATCAGCTTTTCGCGAGCCGAAGAAATTCAATTAAAGCCAGTTACATGGAAACTGGCGGCAATTTCGATCGAATACCAGAGAGTCAAACTGCAACGGTTTCATCACATCGCAAACTGCTCGACGTTTGAATCTGCGTTACGATGCAACAATGACCTCATGAATAATTTAACGCGGGCCATTGTCTCATCGGTATGTACTAATAACATCACGTCAGTTGTAGCGTGTCTGACACTGATTCACTTGCGTGCATGCATTACTTTTTTTTATTTTCAATTCGGTCATCCGTAACTGTTGTTTCGTTTAAACCAGCCGAAACCCGGATGCGTGCGATGTTTATCGACCTTGCGATATCGACACAAAAGTAACATTCGCTCGTATTTCGCAAAATTACGCGAAAGAGGAAGCTTTGATCTAGCCATTACGAAAAAGCACCATTATTTTTGTAGGGTTAAAAACATGATTTTAATCTATTCAAGTTTCTCCGATCAAAGAAACAGCAGAAATTTGTCCAATTAGTTATTCGACCGAGTACCCTGTAGTTTCAAAAAATAGTACCACGTTTCGAATGATCTACGATTAAATACGGTTCTTTTTCTTTACAGATAAAAATGCAACGTGTGACGGATAGAGTCGATCGTCGATCGATAGAAAGGATCGGTGACTGAGAAAAGATAAAAAGAATCGCAAGGGAATAATGAAAAATTTGCCTGCATTGCTTTGGCATCGTTTGCGTTCCGTTCCGCTTCTCTCCCACGCCGCAAAGGTCCCCTTGTTCCTTAAATCACACTTGAAAACAGTGACCTTCGGTATCCACGGCCGACGGACCGATCTTTCGTGCTTCCGAACGTATTTCCGACACAGCACTTTTTCGTCACCGTCCTAACACAACTTCAACGTCTTCACGGTTTCGAGAGTTACCGCGCCGAGACGTATCTACACGTTGCGGAGCGTCTCTTGAACTGAATTTGTGACTCAGGCCCTGACTCTTTATGCCCATCTGGCTTCAGCAGGTGTTACAGATGGCGCCACCTCGCGATCATGCCCTAGCCTCTCTATCCTACCGGTTCCTTCCATACGTTACGAAGTGGGACTAATTTGCCACGAATTTGCATTTATCAAAAAATTCCGAACGATTTTCACATTTATTTCAGAGAAAAGATGGATAAAGAAATTAAAAAGTAAAAAGATAGCTCGTCTTTTAAATTAATATAATGTCTGCATATTTATGGAATTTTCTCCAAGTATAATGTTTAATAAGAACTTTATTTCCACCGCCACGTACACTTCGAGGTCATCGTTGTTTTATAACACTAATGGACCAGTAAATATACGCGTAAACGCGTATTACTGCACTACTTAATAACAATTTGCATATTTTCCAAAGGCTCGATCACGCAAGTGAAAGGAGAGGAACGATAATTAAACTTTTACCAACTTTTACGATAAATTTATTTACAGATATATGTACAATTTGTTAGTAATTATCTAAAAACCGCTTCTCCGCTTCGCTAGATTTCACGAGTATCAAAAATGCTGGAGTTCCACCACGCACGACGAATCTGAAATTTATTTCGATAGTTTAACAAACCTTCGGTTATCGTGATTCTTCGAGTATTCGGTTTTCCACGTTTCATCTTTCGACCTTACCGTTCATCTTGTAATATTTTCCCTAGAGAATTATTGATATCCACTTTATGCACGGAACGTTTATCTTTACCCTCAAAATAAATATTTATATTTTGAGGAGTATAGCGGTGCTTTGAATCCCATTCTGGAGGTTCACTGAAGAGTTGTTCTATTTGTTCTATTAATCTAAACAATCAAAATCGTTGAAAACGTGACTAATAGATTTTAGGTAAAATTAAGAATGCTTATGCAATGTAAAAACGTACAATGTGTCCTCGTGAAAATTTTGTATGAAATCTGATTGCTGTGTTTCCGGATATAGAATCATTACTGGCCAAATGAGCTTATTTTCTGCATCTAGATGAACTCTACTTTGGGCTATTTGTGGTATTCGAGGTTCCAAATCCTTTAAATCTGAATTTTTTCTTCCATCAATTGATTCTAACCTGATACCCTTACTTTTTATAATGTTCAATAAGTGTTCTTCTTCCTTATCTAATTGCTTTTCTAATCTATCTAATTTCCTTTTATCTCTTTTTAAACGTTCCTGTAAATATTAAAATTCAGGCTTTTGTACTCTACTAACGCGTTAAGAAGTTTTACACGTGGTATATCTTACTCTTGCAGTTACAGCCTGTGATTTCAAACTTAATATTGTCTTGTCAGTTGGAGAATGATTAAGAAATTGATCACAAAGATCGATACATTGGTCATAGTCTTTAATATGAAAACAACAAGTAGCAGCTCTGTTCAGAGCTTTTGGATAGCGTGGTTTCAATTTTAATGCATGCTTCGAATCATTTAGACTTGATCTGTAATTTATATGAGGCTATTGTATAATCTAGATAAAGTCTACAAGGACAATATAACGTATATAATTCTATGTATATACCGATAATTTTTTAACATTAAATGAGATGCAGCCCTATTGTTATAAAGCTGAGCCATTAGGTCTGTATCTGAGCATTTAGTCCGTATGCCTTCTGTGTAACTTAAAATAGCCAATCGGTACTTCTTATATTTGTAATTGAAATTTCCATCCTCTTTGTAATTATTTGCCAATTCTACAAAAGAGTGGCGAATCTAAAGCTTTAATTTATTAGGATTTAATTTAAAGGATATAATAATAAAAAATGAGTTCTACCATTAGGAGTATTCTCATCCTCTCCATATTTAAGTTCTTGCAATGCTTCCACTAAAGGAGACAGTTCTTCCCCAGGTTCCGGTGCCTTTTTCATGAAGAAAGGATGCTTTTCCATTTCTTCTTCCCACCGATCTTCTGGCCATCCTTCCGTATAGCTTCTTTTTTCTAAATTATTTATATAATCATCCAATTCGGCATCTAATTTCGACGCAAGGGCTAAACGTTCCTCGTCACTCCACTTTTTATGCTTTTGTTCACTTGTCTCTTCCATTGTCGAACGATTCGGTAGACTGACGTTTTACTCAACTACAGTAACTGACAAACTCAAATATATTCATAAAAGCATATAAATTTTAGTAGGAACGATATAAAAAATGACGTTATAATTCATAACCTCGAAAAAACATGTGATAGTATTTACATGAATTCGTTATTTCAGGACATGATGGCAAAATTACATTTACCGACGCAGTATATTTCTTGTTCAGTCCTAACGATGGCGCTAATCGTATAATCATAAGAAATTAGAAAAGTTTATCATATATTACTAACAATTGCTGTTTTTAAACAATTTCTAGACATTAGTATTTTTAAATATTTTACTAAAGGATAATTATAAGAGTATGAAATTGATTCCACGGTAAAAAAAGTTTACAATACATTCGTAGGAAAAATCGTGAAATTACACAAAATGTTTTATGAAAATTAGTACGAGCATGGAAGCTATTTAATAATTATTTGCAAAATCGACGACAAAACGATTCGAAAGACTATTAATTCGGAACGAAACAGTCTCGATACTTTTTTTTACCACTCAACGTTGAAACAATCGTTAATTTTTGTTTAATTCGCTTACCATCGAGAGGTCCCTAAAAAATGTAGCGGTTCGATTTTTGTCATTGAAAATCAGAGATGTGGAAAATTTACAGATTCATCGAATCGAACTCAAGCCTTTATATGTTAGAGGAAATAAAAAGAATGTTATTTGTAATTAGGATAGATTCTAACCTATAAACGAAGAGAAGTAAAATCGACCAGTTTTAGCATCGAAATATTTGAATATTTTCAGAGTGTCGCGGGAACGCGATTGTTAATTTCGAATTGATTGTACAGTAGGTGAACAAAATTGGGGAACGGGAGTACGGGTAATCCTACAATAAAATCCGTATCGAAAGTTGGGGATGAGAAAAGCTAGAGGAGGATACGTCGATCGGGTAGGGGTGGCTAAGGTTCGGACGTTTACGCAAACATTCGGGTTTTGGCCCCTTTGTGCGTCGGGTAGGCAAGATGGCGCTCGGTGAAAGCTGGTCCACGATTGGTCGATGAGACCGCACCGCGAATCTCCCGAGAGCAGTCGCTTCCACGGCCTCGTAGCGGGCGAGTTGCTGGTGTCCCTTTGGAAAAAAGCAAAACACGCTCTCTCGTCGTCGGCGACGAGTGTAATGGCCACCGTGGGCCTAGGATAGCGGTGGAGGCGGTTCGGTTTCTTCGATCGAGGCGCTGGCATTATCGCGGGACGACTTATTCGTCGATTAACACGATCAGTGAAGTATATTTGATTTGCGCGTGTCGAACTGCCGCTCCGTAGTTTTCGGAATCGTGGAGAAGAAGTGCGTGTAACATCAACCAGTGTGCATCAGTGTACTTAAATGTGTGCCAGCCATTGTCGAGCGTGCATCGTAGTGTGCCGGTCAACGAATCGTTGAATAATACACTGGATACATCGGCTGTTCGTTTCGTCGCTTGGATGCTACCTTCCTGATAACCGAACGTGGGCATAATCGGTAAGTGTAGCACAATTTAAACAAAATCACGATCGGTCTTGACGATCCTCGAATTTGAAGCTTAACATACTTGTGGCGTGCGTGTACATTGTGGTCATTTTCTACGTCGGATCTATCGATGCTCTCGACTAGACGCACCCCTCAACGATTTGCCCCATAGTACAAAAACAATCGTCGTCGCGTTGTCATCAACTATGCGGCACGCGGTTCCCTTTTGTAAAGAATTCCTACGAGTCGGATCTACGTGTGGGAATCGTGTCAGTTCTCGCTTTCGCACATCTCTACCTCGGCTGCCAGCTACGTCGAGTTAAATGTTTCGAAATCTAATGTCTCGAGTGGTAATGGAAAAAATTAAACGATCGAACAAAATTGTTCGAAATTCTCAGAATCGAGACTCGACACGGTTGTCAACGAAGTAAAGACAAAACAAAGACGCAGCAGAAAAAGTTTCTGCCCGGTAAGGAATCTCGAGTAACAAATGAAAGATAAACGATTTCTCGGTCGTTATTGGTTGAATAAAAAATACAATTAGAATTGCAGAATGATATCGATTGTATCTTGTATCGAACTTGTCTCTGGTAGCTATCGAATCGGATAAACGTGTCGAAGAAACTGATACACGTTCGATCCATCCATTATTCGAATGATATTTCGTCCGTCTCTGACGTGTTACCATCCTCCTTTCCCATGGGGGAAAAGTCCATTTATTGTTATATGCAGGTAGTAATGAGAGTATGCGCGTTGCGAAGCACGATCAATTTCGGAAGATCTACCACCACGCTGCAAAAGATGTCGCGCCACACTTCTCGTGCTAGTTTATTGTTGCTAAATGTTAGGCGACGGAATTTATCCCACTTGGTATTAACGAATTATCGAAATTTCTGGTATTTGGCGTAAAGTTCCGATGTACTACGTACTTAAACTCTTTAAGCTCACGGGTACATAAATTCAATTATTATACCGTGTCTGGATCCATTCTTGGAACAAATTTCGTGAACCTAACCCATGTATTTGACCCTTGTAAATAATTACTCGGGAAAGAGGTGGAAATAGAAGGCGAAAGATAGAATCTACGTTCTCATAATTTATGATAGTAACGAGAATTTCAGCAGTCGAAATTTATACTCGAAGTAATTTTGAAAAGCAAAATCGTTTAATTATTGAATTTGTATTGTTTACGTTTCTCTGATTTTGCGTTGGCTATCGATATTTCGAACGCATTTTGGCATATTTTTTAAAATAATAACCCACATAATTCATTATTATTTTCAGGGTGAAATTTTCTCATCTACTCATTCCTGCAAATTCACAAGAATTTCCACTTTTTTTACTGGCATCTACGCCGTCGGTGGATTTTAAACGTCACGGTACCTTAAGGCGAGCAAATGATAAATTACTGTTTCCATGAAAACCCAAATGCGTTCGGTGAATATCCTCCCGGTCTTGTACGAATATTACGGTCATCTCGCCGTTACCTTCGATTATTCGGACAGGTACACCTTGGAGTAGTTGGCACGTTAAAAGGTTAAAACGGATCGTCGTGTTTCTAGGTGTTTTCGGTAAGCAGCATCTCGCCGTCCTTGGCGATTACAGTGGATGGGCGTATTCTTTCCGAACAAGTGTACTCGACGGAATCCCATTTACCCGAATATAAACGCCCGTTCCCGCGAACGACCTCTTTATCCCGAGTTTAATAGCGATGCTAAGATATCGCGAAAATAATATATCACGAACGGGTAACAGGTGCCCCCTCTCGATATTTTCCAGCCTTTTTTTGCGACGGCAAATCCGCGCTACGCGTAAATGAAACCGGCGTGTTAGCGCGAGATAGAAACTTTAATTTTAACGATACCATTCGCGGCGACCGTTGGCATTTTCGCGATTCCGTCATGATTCACGCGGTGCATCATTGGTCAAAAGAGCGCGATGTAAAATAACGCGGGTCGTCGGTCTCAAACGCGTCAAGCACCGCTTATTCACGAGCGCGACAACGTTTTTGTCGCGACGCGAAATGTTTATTAGTCAAACGGCGCGCTGAACGGTGAAATAACAGGGAAATCATCGAGTTCTCTGCGATCTTATTCCGTGCGGATACTTTTGCCGTAATGTGCAACACTCGCAACGAGTCGAAACTAGAGCGTTTTGCACGTGTTGCTGGCTAGACACGGTCCGGTGTGTTAATTAACGTTATCGGTATAAAAGGCAACGTTACAAATAAGAGATTAATAAATTCCTCTCGCGTTTAACGTTCAATCATATTCTGCGGTAGACGCAGCCATTTTTATCCGTTTGCTAATGATATCTGTGAAAAAAGAAATCGCTAAAGAGAGACTTTAAAATATCACATTTATTCTTCGCGATGGAGATTAATAAATTCCTCGTGCGTTTAACGTTTAATCGAATTCTGTGGCAAAAGCATGCCTTTCCTATCGCTTGCGAGAAGATTAACACTTTTAATCTTTGTTTATTTATTTTTTTTTATTTTTTTTATTTTTTTATGCACTTTGCAGTATAGAAAACAAGAATAAGACGAAATGCCCATATTGTTGTACACGCTGTGTATTAAAAGTAACGCGGCCTTTTACGGAACGGAATTGGATTAACTCTTTAATCGCCAGTTATGAGCGTGGTTTACGTGTTTCGTCGTGGAACGTGTAATTTTATTAACTAATTCGCGGGGAACGTAGCGTAAAAGTTAGCGCGGAAGCGTGAATCTTGCGAAATTGGTTCGATATAAAACATTTTTCTAACGATAAAAAAAGTTTGCCGGTTCGATACGAAATCGTTGGCGGTGATGAACGAATCGCCAGGAGAATTACTTTTTGACGGTATCGATAACGAGATGACCCTTGATATTTCGTAATTTGTTCGTTTCTCGTAACGGGACAACTTCGCAAACCCCGAGAGTGAAAGCGAATATGCAACGCAAAACTGAATTTCACCGTTGGATTACGTGGTAATTAACTTTTCGCGTGTAACAATTACTAACTAAAATGTCGCTCGCGCACTGCGAACCCACACCCATTTTGTTGAAAATACGAAACAATTCCTGCTTTAGCGAATGAATGCGGTAATTCGTACCTTTGAATTTATGATAGAACATTACCGTTTGCATTTGTCTGCGATCGTACGTGTCTCGAATTGTAGAGGAATGCCATCAGTTATCGTAATACCGATTTTATGCATTTACGACGTACGCTAATGTAGGGAACGTATGGAAAATCTATGCGAAATATATTTCGTGAATTAATGGCCACCCGGTTGAGACTTAGGTTGTTTACCTACATGCTTGGATTCGTTGCAGAGATTCGTTGTAGCTTAAACTAGAGTTATAAACGATCAGAGGTACCGAATTAATTCAAACACCTAATAATATCGATGGATAAGTAGCAATCGTTTATCTTTCGTTAGTAATTCGAACTTTTTATCTACGGATAAAACATAACCTGTAAATACGAATATTTTGCACGTCTCTGGTTCGAGTGGGCAACTCGAAGAAGAAGACGATATAAAATATTAGCAAAAAGGGGGCTAATGAAAAGACCAGCGGCCATCAATCGGTTTATACGAAAGCATTTTGTCCAGGGCGACGAAACGAGCTGCGGATGACGACGCCGCGGAGGTCCGACTTTATTTGACGATCCTCTCGTAAAATTCTTCTGACGTTGATTGCGTGTACTCCCTCCCGTGTCGGCGTGAATCGTTCAGGGGTCGACTCGAAGCTCTTTCAAAATGTCCAATCGCGTGCCTTCCGCTAGCCTTTGTTAATCTGTCATGATTTATGCACAGGCGCGATTAAAGCGAAAGCTTTCATCGATACGGCTAATATGTTCAGCGATAGAGATTATTTGACCGTATAACGAGATTCTAGGCGGATCGCTCGCTGTTGCGAGTTTTTCAGAATTCCGAGAAGTGGTTCCCAACCTCGTTTCGCGGGTGGCCAGAGATGGGAGAAATTTTATTCGAATCGCAGTGAACGCATAAAAACAGAGGTACATAACTCGCGGTAAATTAGATGATCTAAAGAACACACAAAAAAAAAAAAAAAAACTTGAATCGTTAAAAGTTACGTCCGTAGACGGTTTAACCGGCGCCGGAGAAAAACCATGTCGTAAGCAAAGGTCGTCATAAAACGTCGTCGGCTGTATCTGTGATAGAATGTACGTTTCTGTAAATACAAATGATCGTAGGAAACCGAAAGGATTTACCAAAAATCACGTCGCGAACGTACGGTGGAACACGGTCGACGCGTACACCGATCTCGACGTGAATATTAACGTTTTCTTTTTCCCTCGGAGGCATGTATC
Source organism: Hylaeus volcanicus (assembly GCF_026283585.1). Classification (NCBI taxonomy): domain Eukaryota; kingdom Metazoa; phylum Arthropoda; class Insecta; order Hymenoptera; family Colletidae; genus Hylaeus; species Hylaeus volcanicus. The sequence continues at coordinate 31,496,472 of NC_071977.1, forward strand.
CGACAATAACAGTAATGGAGCCCGGTGGCCGCCGGTTCGTTATAGTGTCGTAAATGCCACGGACGACGATAAAAATTTCTAACGAGACACATCGTGCCTTTATATTGGCCTTACCACTGGCTGAAAGGAGTCATCGGGCGGGGTCTCGATCGTTCGGTTATGATGCCTGTCGGTAAATAAACGGGCACGGGTGGAATAGCGTCTCTGCGCGAACGTTTGAGCGAAAAAAATAAAAGGTAGAGTGGTCTTTTGTGTAAAAGAAATTCGTTACTTCGGCACGTCGAAGCGCGAGGCTAGGTTGGCTGTGTAGCGGCGGAAGGGGCACGTTGGAGGAGCAGTGCACCGCTTAACTCGTTGAAATCCGACGATGTTTAATGAGACGTCAAGAATTTGATGCGAGTTTTCGAAGCAAGTTGCATAGCACCGGCGGTCTGTATAAAGACGGCCTTTATATTTGACCGGTCGGAAATTCAGTGAGCATGTGGCAACGCCGGATCCTTCTGTTTCTTTCTCCCTCGAGGCTCGCTTCGATTCGTCGGGCGCATCTTTTTCCAGCGGGGCAGCGGCGGCCATCGGGGCCCATCGTGTTCCCGTAGCAGAAAGTTTCTTCTACCTTTGCCACGCCACCACCTTGCACCCCATCTCCTCCGCCGTACTCTTTTATTTTATTATTCGACCCGACCTCGACGAGTTAGGCTGTTGGCTCGCCCGTATATCTCGAGCTCCGTCTCTCTTGCGGCTATCGTTCTACCCCCACCATCGCTCCCTCTCCCTTTCTCTTTCCCCTCGAAGCCTCGTCTCACGGCTAGCGATGGGATCAAGTTCGATACAAACCCACGAATTCGAGCCAAGTGTTCACTGCTCCGAGCGTAAATCGTTTACGATTTACGATTTAACGCGTTGATCGCCGCGTCACCCATATACGGCCGATAGCATCTCGAGAATCTCGAGAACAGGACCAGAGTAAACAACGTTTAAATAACTTCGTTCCAACGACGACTAGTCGATCCCATCGCTACTCGCTGCTAACGGAGAAACTGGAATCTCGTTGCACGGATACTCGGACGCCTCTCTTTCTCGTAGCGGGCCCTCTCTAAACGTGTACAATTAGTTTGTCCCGGACTTCGGCCGGCCCGACAAGCATTTCCCCGCCATTTTCTATTTATCTTGGACGCGTTATCGATGCTCGAAGCCGGTGCGCGCATATTAAAACTTCACGAGGCTCGCCAGGAATCCAGGAAGAGGCGCGGATCCACGGGACGGGGAGGGAATCGTATATATACAGGACGGTGGAAACTTTTCATAATGTAGGGATGCTGGATCCGTTTAGAAATTTTTCAATCGTGCCCCCGGTATCGTGAACTTTGCATTCCTCGCGTCCTTCGCGTACTCGGATCATGCGGAATAATACCGACTCGCTTCGACTAACCCTTTGCGCGGTGTTGCATTTTTATTGAAATATTCACTGTCATAACCTCCCTTGAATTCCGTTGCAATCCTAACATACGACAAACAATAACTTTATACAATTTTTCTGGATACCGTCACATTCGAGTATCGTAGGTAACGAAAGTGCTGACGCTCTTGCTAAAGATGCCTCTCACTCTAACTGTGTTCACGCCACCAGCATCCCTTACACAGACTTACTAGAAACATTAAAAAAAAAAAATGTTAACTAACTCTGTAAATGTACTTAAGGATCAAGGTCTACATAAGGGTAGGGATTACTTTCGTCTTTTTTTACAGAGAGAATCGTCATCCCTAGTACCACCACTTAAAGTTACCTCGATCAGCCATCGTAACAATTAATAGAAGTAGAGCAAACCATTATCATTTGGCAGCCTCCGTTGCTCGAATAAGCATCACTGACAACCCCAGGTGTAGATGTGATTTATATGACGAATCACTTAATCATGTTTTATGGCAGTGCGATTTGTACAACAGAGAGATATACAATTTAATTCTAAATCTTCGCAAGGAAGGTCTACAGCTACCTTTAGAGGTATCCATGTTATAAACTTTTTGAAAGTCTGTAAGTTAACGGTATAAATACTTCGATCTCGGTCAGCTATCTGCAAATTGTAGTTTAAGTTTACTTATAAGTATCAATAGTTTACTGTAAGATCCGTTGTAACAAGTTCATTATGTCTGTTTTTCACTCTCTGTACAAGTTTTTTTTTATAAATCTCTTTTGAGATTTAAAATAAAAATAAAAAAAAAATCCTAACATACGAATCGTTTTCTTTCTTTATATCAACTTCATACCAATTATTTGTGCATACATTTCGTATACGCTGCAATTAACCTTACATTTCGCGAAATTTATTTCGATACGGTTCGAGTGTAAATAGAGGTGTAATTGAAAAGCTCGGTCTTTTATCGACATTTTGTTTTTTTTTTCGATCATTTCAGCCGACCGTTCCCACGCACGCGTGAGTCACGCATCCTCGCGTTATCAGCTGCGCGATAACGAGCAAGCCTGTGTTTACGTTACCGTTTAAATACGATTATTACTTGTTTGCGCCCGTGGTTCGTTTTTTTTACGTGTTTCGTCGCTTGCTTTTTTTTTTTCACACGTATCGAAGGCAGAAACAGCATCCTAGTCGATGTGCCTCGTGTTCGCGAGTGCCCGCACTTTGGGGGATGAAATATGAACGTCATTTAATTAAAACGTTGAACCCGATAATATGGAAGCACGTTTTCATTACATCCCCTCGACGTGCGAGATTTAAGATCCTCGGACGGAATCCTCCAATTGCTGGAACTCCTTTAAAAGTTGGACCATAACGTTCAACCGTACGTGTACGTGAATTTTTTACACCCTCATCCTCGTTTCTCGTTCACGTTGTTCAATATTGAACAAGGGTAATATAGCGGCTCGCGGGTAATACTCATTAAATGCCCGCAATATTCCACCCATTGTATATAAATCGCGATTTGCAACAATGGGGCGGTAATTGAAACTATGTTTCGAGACAATTACGAGTGATAACGGAAGTTGCAAAATATTTTTAACGGCTATTCGCGGGGATCGATCACGTCCGCGCGCAGGAAGAGAGAGAGGACCAGAGATTCGTTTTACCAATACAATGCTACGTGACTCGACGAACTTGGCACTATGCCATGTTTTCGCGCTATCAATTAAAATGTTAATTAATACTTCGAAATGAACCGTTTCGGATCGTTCTTGATTATTATACGCCGATAATCGTTAATCACCGACGAATATCTCTAAGCGTCCTTGTTTTATCCGTTCATTACGATAATGCCCTTACGCGTATATCGTGCGTGCGCGTATTTACGTATTAATTAAAGCTTTTGTTTATAAAATTACCCCTTTGGACAGACCGGGATCGAACAGAGCCGAGATTCGCAAATAATACACGGTAAATTCCTGAGAAGGGAAATTTCGTTTTAATAGTATCCAACGTCGCGACATATGAATTCGCTATGCGTCGAAGCTTTACCGACAAGGTAAAGTAAAAGCTAGAAATAGAGGTCAAAACGTGAAGGGAAAACCGAAACACTCGATATAAAAAAAAAAAGAAAAGAAAAGCGTGCTTCGAATTGCTAAATGCAGGATACACTTTCGTTGGAACAATTTCATAAATTCTTCATTGTTATTCGTGGAGCGGCAAAGAATTTTTTACCGCGTCGCAAGAGTACGCCTACAAAAGCTCGCATTTGTATTCCTTAAGCTGGTTGTGGAAGGAAAGAAATTCCAACGATTATCTAAATCATCGTCTCCCTAGGAATCCATCCCTCCTCGAAGAGGAAAGATGAGTTGTTGCAGGGAAACGCGAACGAAAGGTAAAAAGGCACGGCCGAGAGTGCAGAGGTCCGCGCGAATCGCTTCTCGATTCTCACGAGGTCGTGTATCGGTGCCATTCGGTTCCTTCTGCCAGCAATTAGAAAACACGTAAACGAGTTTTCGGTACGTTAATCCCGAAGAACGTACTTCCAGCGCGGTACATCCTGGCCTCGGCCTCCCTACTGGTGGATGACCCCGTGGACTTTCAGTCGCGTACACACACAAAACGTACACACGTGCACCCGCACGTCCGTGTGTACACTCGTGTGCACGTTTTATCGAACAGAAGACCGGTCGTTAGAAGTTTGAAACGTTGCAAGGGGAAACACGTGCGTTGTTTCGCGATTACCATTATACTTTTTTTAAATTTATTTTTTTCTTTAAGTTTCAGAAAATATCGACGCGTACGTTTGCTTTTGCGATACTCTTCTCGAAATTGATAAGTTCTGATTCTCTTTTTATTTTTGATACAAGAGTTTCAATGGAGAATGTCTGAGAGCAGGGAACCTGGGATCGAAAGTGTTCGAGTAAAATGTGCCCAGACAACAAACGCGAATAGCAATAATTTCACAGAGCTGCATAGAAAAGGAAGAATCGAATAAAAATTCACGATTAAATTTCCCAGTTCCCAGGTCCCAGTTCAATCGCGCCATCAGTTCTAGTTTCGTCTCCGAAACAATAACGTATTTACATCTTTCCGTTCTGTCAACGGCCGTTGATTGTTACTATCGAATCCCTGGAGTTTACGGAACAGCGAAACGATTGTGGACTCATCAATCGCTTATTCTGTATAGCAGGTGAAATCGCTGGAGGGTATATTTGTTTAATTACATTTCTTCCCAGCCATTCCTGCCCCGAGAGTGTTCCGCGACAATCGATCATCCACTGCTCTGCTCGATTCAGGTCGCCTCTCTTTCTTACGACGTTGCTGTTATTAAATAATCAAACTTTAGTCAAAAGCCCCAAAACAAGATCATCGTCTCTCTGTTATATCAGGTGGTCCCAAAAGTTTCTTCCGTGACTTGCATTCAATTATTTTGTGTGGCAGTGTTTATAGAATTAGACAACCTAATTTCTTAGATGTTAACGCCGTAACTGTAATGAAGCGAGATGAATTGTACGCAATTCAATAACGTAACATTATACATAAAATGTTGCGTATGTGTTATTATTTAAGGAAACGGTAGAAACATTTGGGACAACCTAATCGATCTGACATTATCAAACTTTAAATAAACATAAGTTGCAAACTAAGGATGATAGAGAATTCTAATTCACGGCAGTCATGACCGTGTCAAGCATAAGAGCTGGGAAAAAAGATGCACAAACAGATGAGAAAGTACATGTATACGTCCGTCTCCACGTGGATGGTTGAACGCCAAAGGGTGCGGAATTCGAGAGAAGCGACTGGCAAGCGACTACACTCGGTCGTCGCTGACGTGTACGGTGGGACCTGCGCGGTCGATATGCGCGTACGATTTGCCGCGGGGGGAACGGGGGTGAGAGTGGGGCGTTTTCGCGTGTTGAAAAATCCATCGGATCTAGTCGTGCGGCCGACTCGCGCGCGGTTTTATTATGGAAATCGGTGGAATCGGAGTGCCGAGTATGCAAGACACGTGAATTAAACACGTAATACACCGACTCCGCAGTGCACCTGTCGCGCATGCAAATCACTTAAGCCGCTGAGCCTGCTCGTGGCCGGTTTCCGAGCTTTTTCGGCCGGCGATGCATATCGGCGCGCGCTGCGCTCACTCGAGGCGCGGTACGAGCTCTGCGCGCGAAATCTTTGCGTTAGCGTTAAGAGAGGGGGCACCGGAAGGCGATTCCGATGTAAACATCGAAAGTTTGGCTATAGCCAACTTTTTCGAAATTATTAATTTTTGTATTCTCTTTCGAAAATAACAAGTCACGTACACGTGCGTGCAGGACTTGGAGAAAATTTCATCACGAGTGAACAGATGTCGCGCGACTCGAGTTTTTTTTTGTTTTTTTTTTTCCACCGTGTCGGTTCCCCTCTTCTTTTCCTTTATTGCTTCGTTCTTTCATTTTTCTCTCGCAGCCCGTACGCTTTTAATTTCGAGGATCAATTTATATCCCGTGAAGAAGGCCGCGTACCTGCATCGAAAACGGTAGGAGTTATAGGGAAACGACAAAAACTGAGATCTTTAACTTGACGTTATTGCCTACGAACGAAAAAGATATATAATTAACGAAATATGTGAAACGACTGCATCGAACCCCTTATAAATGCCGCGTGCGGCATTTAGATGGCGAGTTTCTCATTCCTCCGTGCCCGTACCGTTCCCCTACGCAACGCGTGCGTGAGCCTCGATCAGGATAATTCATCGAGGAATTTCTCGATGGTCGACCGTAATCGCTGGACGAAACACAGCGCGGCACGAACGGTTTCCCTTTCTTTATCCAACCGTGTGCGTGTTGATTTTTTGCCCGATTTCGCGGTGCGTGACAATTGTGGGAGAAGTATGTCGATTTGTCGTATTGCGCAACGTGTAAAAGCTGCGACGATCCCGGGCGCATCGTTTTTACGCCGGAGAAACGAGACTGTACACAAAAGAAGCGTCCCACTTTCGTTTCACCGGCCGTAATCTTTGGGATCGTCGGTCGTTCGATGAAACTTTTTCCTCTGAAATTACTTCATTTTCGATGAAAATTACGTCTTATGCTTACGGCACTGGGCCATCGTTGTTTTCTTCTTTCCAGATGGAATTATACGTTTCCTTCTAACAGAGCAGCGTTTCTCGATCCGTTTCTCTTCCGTGACTCGGCTCTTAAATTCCTTCAGTTTTTAACCCCTTCCACTCGAGATGTTTTCTTAACGTTCTATTGCCACGAATGCTAAACTTAGACTTCGAAGATGAGATCTGTAATTCGAGATTTGAAAATGACCATTTTGAGTTTGAAAGAAATTCAAGCTAAACATTGTTGCTTGTTGATTTATTGCGTCGGACCTAATGGCGACCGAGAGTCACCTTTATTAAAGGGTTAAATTGAAACTAGCATTCGATGCTCCACGAAATATTCCCTTACCAAGAAAAAAACCTGGAGAACAAAGTTTTCGTGTCGTATTCGTCGGGGACGCATTACGACTGATAAGATCATCAGGGGAAACGTGGGTGTGAAGGAACCCAGAGATCTTCCACGTCGATAAATATAACCCGTCGAGTGGTGTTTGGTTTCTTCTGTCATCCTGCTGTTTCACTTGCCACGTATTGTGTATATTATACGAACCTGGCGTATTTTCATGTACGAGGGAAACGGTTTCAACACAATTCGAACCGCGAGATAAGTGGAGCTCATTTCTGAACGCGATGAATAATTGAATACGGCACACCTGGTTTAACGGATGAATAACTTTTCGAACGAAGAATTTGAATGCAGCGTTAATTAAGATCCTCGGTTTATCAAACACGGCGCAACGAATGCGACGCACTTTGAATTTCCAATTTCGTTCACGACGATGAATTATGCGTTTGACAATGGGTATACGATTGGCTCGAGCGCTTTTTAAACCGAAACGGGGCTCGAATTGCTGTTTTACAAAAAATTCCTTTGGCTTCTTTTTGCATCATTTTTAATTGCTTTCCCATTCTTTTTCGACGATTCAATTTTAATCGTTTAACGGAACTCGCGTAATCAGGAAATTTAAACAGCAAAGGGTGGAATGTTTCTAAAAGAAATTTAAATATTTCTCCGTTTAATTGGCAATGGAAAATTTAGCCACGTCTGGGTCAGGTCCCCGAGTTAGGTGGCAAAGCGTACGTGGGCAGCTCGCCTAAGCGCACGCGCGCATGCGGGGTGTACGCAGGTCGCATATCGATGCTTCCGTTGCGCATAAATTAACATCGACCAGCGCCAGGGCTGACCCGATGCACGAGACAATTTTCGAAGAAATTTGTCGTAGCATAATTCGGGACGGCTTTTCAAGTGTAAATTCCCCGCCGGCTGTTTCTCCGGCGGACTCGTCGGGTCGAGTATGCAAATAGGATTCGGTCAAGATACCCGTTGGCGGGAGGGTAGGACTCGTTATTCCGATAGCCATTGTTTGTATTTCATAGTGGCACCGTGAATCATCGGTTGCTTAATTCCGATACCGCTGCAAGCTCTCCGCAGGACGTTGGACGCATTTTAAACGGTCTGCGTTGCCGTTCGGGCCACCCCGTCGTATTTGTCGAAAATAAAAGTTCCGTACCCCCGGGGATTAATGCGCGTTTCGTGGAGAATCTAACGCGATCGATAATTTCGCTTTAGTGAAATTATATAATCCGATCGAGGGAGGAGCGTATTTCGAATGGGATTGAACGTTAATTTTCGATCAAAATAGTTATGAAACGACCGACGAGAGGATTTGTACGCGATCCGGTGTATGTTTTATTCATATTACACGTGTACAAAGTATCTCGCGTGGCAATTGTTTACGATTTCGAACGTTCGATATTAATTTCAGATCCTCTTAATAATATAAACATTTTTCTTTTCGGTACCATGTCGATCGTAACGGTTAAACAACATTTTTCCCATTCCTGGTTCTAGTTCCGCGGCGCATATTTATTTTGCTCGGAATTGTGTATTACGCGCTACTTCCCACGTGGAATTTACGACTACTCACCTCGGCCAGTTGCGGTCTTGAAATAATTAAAGCGGCTGGCATGCCCGGTACACGGAAATTCCCAAAATATGAAATCATCGCCGCGCGGCGCAATCGGTTGCGCTCTCGCGCGTTCTCTTTTGAAAACGCCGCCGCGCGTGCAAAAATACTCGCCCCCTTGTTCCCACCCCCGCGGTATTACATTCCTCGATTCTATTGATCGATAATTTCATCGTATTCGCGAAACGATCCGTGGTATCCGCGTCTGCCATTAATTCCCCCGTTAATTTCAACATTAATTTCCTCGCAAAGCGCTTCAGTTTCGCGAGAGAAGAAAACCGTTGCAAACGGAAAGCGTAACACTCGTTTCAACGTTTCTTTTATTTCCTGCCGGCTCTTTAATTCAAATTAGTATCTCACGGGGGAACCGCGAGACTCTTCGCTCTCGTCGTGCAATTAATTAATGAATTTCTTAGCCGGTGCCAGAACTAATGTTTCCCCATTTCTCTAATGGCGCATTTTTTTCTTTTTTTTTTCTTTTTTCGTTCGGTGCGCTCCCCGGGACCCGCGTCCGACCTTAATATATTCGAAATTTACCGCCAGTCATTAAAATCGAATCAAGCCGTTACGGTTCCTTATAAATTCAGAAAAGACGGAATCGTTCCAAAATTGAGAAAAAAGTTGATCTCGCGCGAAATCTCGGACGCTCGGTGTTCCGGGTGTAAATACACGTGTATTTAAATCCGCGTAAATGATCGATGGCTCCGCTGCCGTGACGATGAAAAATGTTGGCCGTCTTTGGTAACGTAGTCCGCAGTGGGAACCCCTGGTCGCAGCTTGACACACGATTTCGTTTCGACGCGGCCACCGTCGCTCGAACATTCCAGGAAAGTGGCATTTGTGCGAGCAGACAAAAATCCACAATGGTGGCGCGGGTTGCACGTGTACACAGAGACGGGGTCGAGGCTTCACCTGCCGTCCATTTGTCACATCCCAAATTGAATTACGCGGCACGTCGAATTTCTGTATAAAACGGCCCTAAGTTGGCCCATTGACTGCGCTTGTCGTCGTTTTCAACGTGTCGGACGTTCCGCTTTTACGTCTCTCTACTCGCGCTGTAATCTCGCCTGTCTCTCTCGCGCACGCGGCAGACTCTCGCTAAGCGTCTCGCTCGTTTTCTCTGTTCCGCTGTTCGTGCGCCTATCCGGCCATATGGTTCACGGGCATGGCTACGCGGTCTGGTGTGCGCTTCATTCATAATACACGCGACCCTAAAATTTCCAACACGTTGGACCGACCGCGACGCGATGGAACTCCGTCCATGGGCGGTTTGAAAAGCGACGATACCACGTTGGAAAGCGCCTGAAAATTTTAAAAACGACCTTCGTCCGCGGCCCGACGTTTAGACGCGCTCATTCCGCGGGGACTAATTTGCTGTAAAAGCGGAAGGTCGTTTCGACGAGCGTGTTCCAACTATGAAATACGGACCCGCTCGACTTTCTTCGGGTCTGCGATGTACGCGCATATTATTTTTTAACCTGTTAAACCCGTCGTCAAACGTGACGTATTGGTGTCTGTATTGGTGTCTGTACTGGTGTCTGTATTGGTGTCTGTCGCGACACGCTTCCGTTTCTCGTTTTCCAGTATTTTTTTTTCGAGAACAAAAAATATTTCACGTACGAGGCAAAACTGGATCACGGATAAATAAATCGAACGCGATCTTGGAATAACAGTTAGAAAATACGTATATATATATATTTTGTTAACCGCAGAAAAGTATTCGGAAGCAGTGTAGGTTGACTGTAAAACAGAACGACGATGATATATTTTCCGAGGTCCGGCGCGGACTCGGTCGTCGCTGGTTAGTTCGGTTAGCGACGCCTGTTACATGGGGTTTCTGCTTTCCATTGTATTCCGGCAGTGGATAAATAGTAACGTTCTCACGATTCCATTGTATGCGAGCGAATAAGTGTATTAAAATTCGCAACGAATTTACGTTGGACAACAAGAAACGTGTTCCATTTTCGCCTCGACCGCTCGTTACAAAAGCCTGCTCGGGATTTATCGTCGGGAGCTGTTTTAAGCGAGAGGAGAGGAGAGGAGAGAAGAGGACGCGGGGAGGTGGCGTGGAAGCGCCGTGGGGGTAAAAAGAACACGGATACATAAAACATCGGCTTTTCCATGGCCCAGGGACGCGGAGAGAACGCACCAAGATATCCGACTATGTAAATGTTATCTGGTGTCCTCGAGCGAGAACGTAAGCAGCCCAGGAAGCGCCGGACACGGCAGCCAGTAAGTCATAAATTCCGTGGAAATTCGGCTCGAAATCTGTGTCACGAGTTAAGGGCTAATCCTTGGGTGCAGCCTTGAAAGCGAAGCGGGGACATAACACGGCTACTGCAGGCCAGAAAGCGTTTTAGGGAAAAGCAAAGTGGAAAGATAGGCGCGCACGCCGGAGGGCCGAGAGAGGACGAGAACCAGGCCTGGGCAGATTATGTCGTCACGCGAGGCTCTTCCTGTCGTCGTCGGAGTCCGCGGCTGACAAAAGCTGGAACCGTCGTAAAATGGGAAATTTTTCGGGCAACACGCGGCGGAACGTTTCCTCGGTTACCTGGCAGAAATCGTTGAAAGGAACGAGACCGAGTACGGTCGGCGTACAAGGACTCGCAGGTAAACGCGTTTCGGAACGCTCGGCCAAAAGGAAGCACGTTCTATTGTGATTAGCCCGGTCCATCTGCGGCATCTGGTAGTTGGAACGACCAGAAGTGGTTTCGACGTGCGCTCTCGAGGGTTCGATGGGAACCGACGGGATAACCGTGGCCTCGACTAAACCGACTACCGTCCTTGTCGTGTCATTATTCCCGCGATGTTATTATTTACAGCCCGAATTGAGATTTCTCCGCTCGGGATTATCCACCATTCCGTGGTACGTTTTGTCACGTGTCGCATGGCTTCTACAACGAAAGCCGAGAAAAGGTCGATTTCTATTATCCGTTCAGACACGACGCGTTTCTGATCAGTTCGGTTCCGACAAAAGCATACGTCTGAAACGGAACGCGTTTGAACCGATCCATTACGGTATATATAAACACTCGTGTTTAATAACACGAAACAATATTTGTCGGAACGGATAATACAAATCGACCTAAATTCGGAGCGAGTCACGAGAATCTGTATCGCTTTTGGGATCTTCGATTCGATGATATCTGCGTAACAGAACAAATGCATAAACATCTCTAGTTCCGGAGTAATCGCGATATTGTTCGAGCGTCACGTTTCGCAACTCTTCGATTAGTCTCCAACAATATCCACTGGAAATCATTAATCCAGAAGCGGTAAAGGTCGCGAGTATCGTCCCGGTCTGAAAGCGAGGCGAATAGGGCACGCATCGTTTCCGGTTTCGTTAGCTCGTAATTTCATAGGATAGCTCTCCGCGTCCATAGACCCCGCGGATAGAGCTTCAATATTAATACCATAATTGGCTCGGTGCAGCGAAGTTGTTACAGTCTCTTCGATGGCGGGGTGTCTCTCGGCCGTGTTCGTCGATAACCATTACACATTTATACGGCAATTGAAAAGTCCCAGGAAAGTTGCGCGGCAGCCAGTAAATGCACGGTCGACGACCAGAGTACCGTTCTCTGCTCGTCGTCGAGACAATCGCTGACGCGAACGACAGATTTGCAACGTGACCGGGCCGCATTCTGTTTTTCCCGTATTCCCGGCGAGATAGAAGGCACTGGCAACGCACCAAGAACGTACGAAGAGAGATATTAAGTACGGGCGACGCGAGTGCATCGAAATCGGAATGCGATTTCGTGCGGGGGCGTCGGAAGGGGGAGACGATTCGACTCGTAAAAATATGTTCGTCGATAAACACGGACGGAACTATGCTCGCTCGGTAATCGATTTCTTACGTACCGTACGCTACTTTTATGTAGAACTGTAATTGGAACGAAAGTTTCTCGACGTGCAAGTCGATTAAAGTGTTTCAGTATGTAGAAACGTTTCTCATTCCGTGGTCTTTGAACGTTCGAAAAGTATGAGACGTATAAACGGGAATACGAAACTTTACGCGTATTCCATATTACATATTAACGTATCGAGTCTAAACGTTGGATAAGGCATAGGTGAAACTCGCTCGGATCTGCGTTCAGAAAATTTCGAAATTTAGAGCTCGAAGAAACGATTCTCGCGCGAGACGATATTCACCGATAATTTGAGGAGCCATGACGATGGAAAGACCGAAGCAAGTCGCACGGTAGTTCTAGGAACCAGATACCAGCGAGAGTGGTCTCTCGGCGGAGACAATCGAATGACGAACGTCATCATGCATCACCGTCGTGACTCCACGAATATTCTCGGTTCACGAAACGAAACGGCGGTCGATCGAGGCCCGACAGAATCGGCCTCCGGCGGTCATGACATTTATCAAGACGTGATTTCGGCCGGCATTCCTAATGAATCCCGAGGCTAGCCGGATTGCGCGCAGCAGTGATCGATGGGCTATCCTATCGATTCGTTGGATTAGATGGAAGTAATGTAACGTAATCGAAGAGGGAGCCCCGCCAGCAGCTGGTTATTATGCACACAGGGAGGAGGGCAGGTCGAAATTCTATTCGATCCCGGACCCCCGCGAGATACGGGAACGCTAATGAGTGTATAATGGGCATAGAACCGTGATCATTGCACCGTGTAGTGCGTTACGATCCACTGCCCGGGGTCGTAGGCGATCCTCGTGAATATCCTTCGCCGAGGAATATTCCGCTTCCTGTAATGTTTTCTCGATTCGTCGAACGGAGCGCGCCGTTCTCGGGAATTTCTAACGTGGAAGCCACGAATTACAGAAAATTTGAATACGCGTGTACGATTTATTGAAATTTGTATCGATGAATTCTAAAGAATGCGACCCAGCCGTTTTCGCAATGTTCAAATTCGTCGAATTTTATTTTGTACTCGTAACTCGCGATTACGTTTGTCAACGGCAACGGTTAATCGTTGATTGGATATACTCCGCCCGAACTTCAGCCTCCGAGCCTGTGAGATACGGGAACTGTAACGATCGCATAACGTACATAGAATGGTGACCATTGCGCGTAGTGTGTTACGATCGACTGCCTAGGGTCGTAGATGTCCGTGGAAAATACGTACTCGACGCTCTTCTGTCGGCCGAGTCCATTTAGGGCGCACTACTGTCGTTGCCGAGGACGAGACGATGTCACTTTCTCTCTCTCTCTCTCTCTCTCTCTCTCTCTCTCTCTCTCTCTCTCTCTCGCTCTCGCTCTCGCTCTCGCTCTCGCTCTCGCTCTCGCTCTCGCTCTGTCTCTGTCTCTGTCTCTCACGCATACATGTACCATTCTTTCCCACTCTCTGTCGAGTTCTCCAACCCCCTCGAGCTGCTGGTCTCCCTCGAGCTTTGATCCTCGGTATATCTCGCATGCATCGGAATCTTTCTGTGCAGACGCATTCTGCCTGGCGTCTGTGAATTTCAAAGCGCAGTATTGTACCTCGGTAATAGTGTTTCATCTCCGTATTACGGATACGTAGTTCACTGTTCGATTTATGCGGATTGGAGCGCACCGAACATACAATTTGGAGAGCCGCGTAAGAGGATATGCGTTAGCTTATTATTTACCCGTATATGCACTGTTTGCGGCCGGAGTGTGGGCTACCTAATAACGTAATTCGAAACGATTTATCCGAACGCGGCCCGGGGTACGTTTATTTTCGGACATTTCGAGTATTCCGGCGAAAAATGCCAGTTTAGTCCCTTTTCGCGAGATGCGTAGCTCGATCATCGCTTCGATCGCACTGCGACGTACTGTGTACGACGTAACAAACGCTTTCTTAGCATATCGTTATCGTTACCACGGTGTTGGATTTATTCACTAGCATTATCGTATCCTGAAATACCTTCGATATATTCGATAGAATTTGACGATGATAAATAAATTCGAAATTCCGATGATTCCGTTGCGAAACTGGGAATAACGTATCAGATTTCAAAGAGTTGTTACAAAGGAGTACATGCAGGGAATATTGAAACGCTTCGCAGTATCGTAGGTGCCGTGGAATCATTCAAAGAGGGAAAATTCGGTTATCTGTCAACGGTGCTGCAATATTTCTCACCTTCTGCGAGCTGAGAAAAGTGTACCATTGGAAGAGATGGTAGGAGGGAAACAGGTCGCGAACGAGGAGAGGTCGGGGCTGAAAAGAGCAACGGGGCTTCGGTGGAATGCAATTCCAACGAACGCGATATAGAATGAGAATAGTATTCCACGTGGGTGAGAACCGCGAGGCGCAGCTAGTAATTATTACATTTGGAAATGAATGATCAACCCGTGGAGTAGAAATAGAATCCATTAACGAAAATATTAGGTTGTCCCAAAAGTTTCTTCCGTGACTCGCATTCAGTTATTCTGTGCGGCACTGTTCATATAAATAGACAACCTAATTTTTTAGATGCTAATATTGTAACAATAATAGAGAGATCTTTAATTAGACATAAAATATTGCGTATGTGTTACTTATTACTGAAATGGAAGAAACTTTTAGGACAACCTAATACGAATAAAATACGAGGAAGCAAAGTTCCTTCGATTTCCTAGTCTCGCGTGAAATATTTTCGAAAACCGAGAGGTCTCTTTCCCGACCTCGACGAGTCTAAATCCACCGCTGACTACATGGGAATTCAATGATAAATGATAAGTAGAATTCCGAAAGAAACGTTCGAGAGTTGCCGGAGAAATATTACGGCGTTGAGTCACGTCTCCTTGGGATCCTCGTCGAACGTTCCCCGCATAAAAGGCCCCGGTGCGCCGTCGAGTGGCCGCTCCGCCGAGGCGAGTGCAAATGTCGAAGAGTCGAGGGTAATGAGTGAGAAAAGATGAACCGTGCATTCTCCGGCGAGGGAACAGCGCAATCGTGTGCAACACGAGCCCACCAAGAATCGAGAAAGAATCGTGAACGATGCTCGAAAATCAATTGTCGCGAGACCCACTCGCGCCTCTACCGCCATCCGCGGTCGCTGAATTTCAAACTGTTCCACTCGTTCTCACCCAAGAGTTGGGCGGTGCTCTTGCGCGTTCCTTTAACTAATATTGATTCTTGGTCATGCTTGTTTGAGCATTTACAACCTCGCTGATTATTTCTCGCGTATAGTCAGTCCCGATGATAGGCTCGACGTTTTCAAATAAATGTTTTTCGATCAAAGTGCGGTCGAATTAACTTTACACGTGGATACGTTTATAACGAAACATTTATTCGAA
Organism: Hylaeus volcanicus; assembly: GCF_026283585.1. Taxonomy (NCBI): domain Eukaryota; kingdom Metazoa; phylum Arthropoda; class Insecta; order Hymenoptera; family Colletidae; genus Hylaeus; species Hylaeus volcanicus. The sequence goes on from NC_071977.1 coordinate 31,512,154, forward strand.
TGCGTCGCACCTGTTATTTAATTTAGACAAATTTTTTCGATAGACATAGTGGATACGGATACTCGCGAAACCGACTGTACGTGTAATACTATAAAAAGGGAACATAAATATAGAACTTAAATGGATTTTTCTATTTAGTGCTTGGACTCAAAATCGATTGAATCGTAAAGATAACGGAACCACCGTCTAAAAACCCGTTCTTCTCTCACGCGTCTCCCAGTCGTTAGAGTGCATTTGCTAAGCTCGTTGAAAATGCACGCAACAGCGGATGCGTTGTTTGTTGCTCTTTTAACAAAAGCCTCGAGCGCGCGTGAATTTATTTTTTATAAGTCTGCTTTAAAATTACGTACTTTCATACCTCTCAGCCGGCGCAGCTTCCACAGCGACAGCTTTACCGCGCTTTGTTTTCCGTGTTTGAGTTAAACGAGTTGCGCCGGTGTGCAACAACCGGGGATTGTTGGGAACAGCTTGCATTTTGAAACGTGTGAAGTCGAACGGCCGACGAGGCCGATTCGTATCGAATCCGTGCGAGAAATAAAGACGAGAATGTTCGATTAGAAACGGATACGATTAATGTCGTCGTTTGAAATTTCATATCGAAACGAACGTTTTGTTGTTTGTACGTTCTCGCGATGCAACTGCTTGTTAGCGAATCGTCGATCGTGGATGATGAAAATCATCCTCTGTTGCATCAGTTAGCGAGATTATTTCTCGCAAGGCGTGATAAAATTGTCTAACTAATATTCTTTCAAAGTAGCGCGACCGTTGATATTTATGACCGATCGAACGACTAAGTAAAGTTCAATTCTCGTTAGAATGGCAAACTGTTTACTTCGATCCATCGTAACTTTCTAGAGACGCGTTATTTTTCAAAATTGCGAAAGTTATCCAATTTCAGAAACGTGCACCTTTTATCGCTCGCTATTCCATTACTCGAGAAGCAAAAATTGAATCGAATCGCCGTTAGCGCGAATTCGGGCGTTCCGAAAGTCGGCGAACGGGTCGAACGAATTCACCCTTGTATATCCCTTGAATGTTTCGTTTGAAAAAAAAAAAAAAACACGTTGGGAACGATTACCTAAAACAACGGGCTCTCTAATGGGAATGGCTCCTTAATGAGCATAGGTGCGCTAACGAGCGAGCGGCGGGGTCCGCGAGAGGAGAAAGGAAGAGTCCTCGATCGGATATCGAAAGTTGAACAAGCGCGAATTATAATGCGAAACGCGCGTGCGAGTAAATTCGATTTCATCGAATAAGTGGGTCTGAGTCACGCCGCGATGACTGGCCTTCGCTCGGCTGCCATTCCCGTTCGTACAAAAGGCGCGGCGGGCACAAGTGCGCGCCTTCTTCGTCGAGCTGAGTGCAAATGTCGGGGAGTCGAAGGTAACGAGAAAGAGAGAGACGAAAAAGACTCGAAAAGGGCCAGAGGAGGTAGACGAAGACTAAGCGTCCGCGCCTGTTCGCCGAGAACGCCTCGATGGATGATGCGCTCTTCTCGCGTCATCAACAAACACGCTCTTCTCGCGTCATCAACAAACACGCTCGACCTTCGCCAACAATCAAAGCGTTATTCGCTTCGCAAGAAACCATCCTGGACGCGTGAAAGTTATTCCTGTATTCGACAATTTTTGTTTTGACAACAGTTGACGTAATTGTATACAGCGACGGGCAAAACCTTAGGTTTCGAATAAATCTGAAGTTTGCCGATGCGTGTCTCTCTTTCCTTCTTTGGAAAATATTCAACGGAAGAAACGAGACAAACATATCGACAAACTTCAGATTTATTCGAAGCCTAGGGTTTTGCCCATCGCTGATCGAATACGGCGCTTAGCTCCAGCAAATAGACCTCTCACCGAGTCGATTGTTCTCGAAAAAAAAAAAATTGTCGAATATAGCCACGATTTTAATCCAAGGCTCTTCTCCTTAAACCAGAGACTTTAACACATTCAGCGCCACGTCACCCATATGTGGGTGACAAGGATATTCGCTAAGGAATTAAATACATTAATTCTAAAGGCGTAGCGTTAAAGAAAATAAATCTAGGTAGGATTAATGTATTTTAAAGAGGTTGCAGAAATCAGTTTTACCACGAATGTTAAATTATTAAATGTTAAATGTTAAATTATATCATTTCTAATTGTATAGAAACCAAATTTTAGCCCAACAGGAATTTTCACGATTATTGGTCTGGCAGTGAACGCGTTGATCGAGTAACCTTCTTTTCGAAGTCGGTTAATAAATAGTTACTCTTGTTTCGGGTAGCGAGCAGCCCGGACGAAGGAATAGAGAGACGACCTCTGCTCGGTTCGCCTTGTTTACGCATCGGCTCGTTCCGTTCATCTCTGCGCGCACCCTTCTTCACGCCTCGGTCAATTTACGACCGCGTTATATCTCCTCCACCGACTATACTTGTTCACCGAGCAAAAAAAAAAAAAAAGAAGGAAACTTCGCAAGGGTCACGCGTCACGAGCGATCGCTGCGATTCTGTGACGGCGATATTATTGCGTTGGTTGCGCGAGTCGAAGGTCACCGGTGGTCCGACCCCGAGTCTAGTGGTGGTCGGCGTAACGAGAAACGTCGGCGGTTTATTTCTCCGTTAAGACGATGCAGATTTATACGAGCGTCGTTAAGGTTTATTTCGCGTGATTTGTGGGTCACGGGTGCGCCGCGCGAGCACAAGTTTCGCTAACGTGCGTTAACGACAAGGACGAACCTGCGGGGTAGATTGGCTTTCGAAGTTCGAAAGTTGGGACGGTATGGAATTTTATTTGCCCGTAGGTATCGGGTAAACTTGTTAAGTAGCTTCTGGGAATCCGGATGCCTGGAATTTCATTGTCTAAGGATATCGATTAAACGCATCAAGCGGGGCCCTAGAATGTCGGAAGTATGCGTGAAAAACTTTTCGAGAAGTAGCAGTTTCGGTTGGGCAAGTTTTAATCGAGCCGTGAACGGAGTTGGACGCGACTTTTATATAAATAACGTATTGTTTGTTTCGGCTGGAAAACGCCCGTTCTCTTTCTAAATATACCGCGAACGAGAGTTGTGCGTTTACCCATTCGTGGGTAATTTTTCGAACTCGAAAAGCTCTGGCATTTTTTAGCCGAAACGTAGCGGAATAGAAAATGCAAGGATCGCTGTCGCTACGAAAAATGGCTTCTATTTAATTATACGACAAAGACGAGCGTTCGTTCGAGTAAATCCGCTACGGGTCGATTTTTTGAAAACCGTCGCTGAAGGGAGGTACCGGCGACGCAAAGTTCTCGATCGGAGACGCGAAATATTTCCGGACCAGAAGGAAAATCTGAAACCACTGGCTCGTGCTTTTTTTTTTCGCGTCGAAAAATTCACCGGCAATGACGAAGACTGCGGAATCGTTTCAGTCGCGTTTCGCTCTTGAAATAGCGTACCACGCTTCGCAACTGATGCGCAAACAACGCAGAAAGAAAACGAAGACAAAAGGCAGCGGAGGATAAAAACAAAAAGCCCTCCCAGACTCGATAGCCAAGCCAACTCGCGAGGAACATTCGATCGTCGATGCTATCTTTCTCTCTCCCACCCTTTTTCTTTCTCTTTCCTCCGTGTTGCTCGATGCTCATCGAGGAACGCAGTTGCCGGGTTGCGTGAGAGAGTGGCAGTGGTTGCTACCTCTTCTCCGACGAAAAACGAAATACGATTCTAGCAGCGAATGGTGGTGATGCATTGTCGAGAGAGCCTCGCCAAGGTAACACGAACTCTCCAACGGCGCGAGGCTTTACGTGAAATCCATAGACCTCGAGCTAATGCTTAGCGAAGTCCTCCGCGGTAGTAATGGAATCGAGTCGCTTCGGATTCGAACGCGTTGAAAAATTCCTGCCGAGCTTCCAACGTCCGCTAAACCCTGCGTTTTAAATGTTATTTCGTCCGGACGTTGGCGCGGCGGAAAACAAAAGTTAAAGATTTAATATAAAATAGCCCGAGGGCCCAGCGCTGTTTGAATATCATCGTTCTAGATTGGTTCTGGCATGGATCGGTGGATATTTTTGTTGGACTCGTCGAATGTATTGTTTTCCAATCGTGCGAACGAAACAGTGGTCGAATAACTTTTCCCATCGAGAACAACTCTCGCAGAGTAATCACGGAGGTAATGGTTTTCGTTTGGCGTTTTGCAGATGGTATAATGTATTTCGTTCTTCGCGATACCCCGATGCTTTTTGTACGTACATATTCGGGCAATTTCGAGTAACAGCGGGAAAAATAAAATAGACGCTGGGTTAATTACCACTCACTGCGCACGAATTCTTTTAACGCGGACGCGTTAATTTTGTTTCGTGCATCGGATTGTAATTTATGTTATTCGAAACTTTTTCTCTAGTTAAGAATTTTGCTCGTCTCTGGTCTTCTAATTAGTAAGTAAGGGAATAAGCGTTCAAGTTTCAGAGGAACGCGCATCCGTGTTGCGCATGTAAACAGCGTCGGAAATGGAATCGATGCTACATTTTCGGTCCACTTACTTTGCAAAGTTCGAATCGATTCTGCGTCCAGAGCGGACATCAAAAGATGTCGATGTAACGTGAACGTGGCCATGGTGCGTGCGGCAGGGTTGAATTTTTTTTTTTCCATCGGAGAAGTACGCTCCCGGTCAAAAGATTTGGATATTCTTCGATTTTTGTACAAGTATACAGATTTTTCTTATACACGCACTACAGAGACGAGAAAAATACGGATAAGAAATTTTGAATCGAACCTTTCATTAATTGCGTTTGATAAAAGTTGGAATTTTAATTATATTCACGAACACTGGAACGTTGTCGAGGAAAAAGAAATATCGTGGCGAACAATAGGGGAACGATCGAAAAAGGTAGGAATTTTTTGCTCCCCCTGTATATAGGATCGTTGGTACCTTTGCACCGAGCGGTGCTTCGGAAGCTATAGAAAGTCCCTATACAGCGGCCGAACGCTAAATCTGGAAAATAAAAGCAACGCGCTTGTAAAGCGATGAAAACCGCAATTCGAAGAGAGACCCAGCCCTGGATTTAATGTGTCATGCTTTCTTTCCTCGGCTGCGGGCGATTGATTCGCGTCGGATAAAGACAGTCTCGCGCCCCTTGAAACACGGCAAACGTTCTGGAAACACGCAGCGTCGCGTTCACCGCGTCTAATTGAGCGCGCGCGCCGCTGAAGGAAAAGGATTACTTTTGTTCTCGTTAACCGACATCCAAATGGTTCTCGTTTTCCGGCGGCCGCGCGCGCACTGTCCCTTTTACGCGGGACGCGTGCACGCACATCTACCGTGATTAAATACGGTGCGTTGCCGTTAAGCGACGCGAAAATTTGTACGATAACTCGCGTTAGCGATAACTAGGTTGCGGATGTTTGCGCATTTGCGGAGAATGGAAATACGGGGACATCTATGAGAATGCGTGCACATACGAAAATATACATACATATGTATATTTTATAAATATGTATATTTTATACATATGTATATGTATATGTTGGATAAGGTTATCCCGACTAACGAGAATAAGTCAACTATTTCCTTGTTGCCAACTAATTGTACATAACTTTTATTATGTAGAACTAAAACACGTGTTTTATTCGCGGTGACCTGCCGGTACATATGTACGGACACAATAATACACACACATTCATGCAGCGCACACCATCGGCTTGGTATTGCCACACTCAACAAAGAAGATATCAATAATAATGTACATGTACTGTTCAGAAGAAAAGTCATACTTTTCCTCGAGTCTGAATTTCTGAAATCTATCTCTGTGAAAATATAAATTCGAGTAAATAATCTGTGGTTTTGTAATAAGTAGACTGTGGGTTTCATTCGGTATAGATTTCATCGTTTTTAGTATCAGCATCAATCATCGAAACTAAATTCCGTCCATCTCTGACACGCTCATCCAGCGGTCCGAAGCGTAATCGCTCGATCACGCGTCCCAACGAAACATTTTTCCGATGATGCAGCTCGAAGAGCAGCCAATAAAAGCCACCAATGGAGCCGTGTCGGAGAGTGCATTACGAGAGAGGAAGCGATAGAGAGAAAGGAGAGAAGAAGACACTGTAGCTTCTTGGTACAAGGCGCGTCAATCGGGCAGCAACCAGGCCGTCGATTCGTGGTCGTTGTTGGCCGTTGGTTTCGAAGGCGTGTAAAAGACCGGGCAAAGAACGGCCACGTACCGTGGCGAACTTCGATCATGCTTCAACGGGTGCCTTCCTTTGTTTAAAATCATCCTGTTTGCCCGGCTCGTGGGATTATATCTGCTTGAGCGATCAAGCATCTGGGAATCATCTTGGAACAAATGCCTGGCCGTCGATGTGAATCTTTGCCTTTCTCCGTCCGCTATCCCGCTTCGTTCCTTTCCCGTCTTCGCCGGTTGCACATCTTGCCATCTCCAACTCCTCCCAGCCCTTCCACGGATCCGTTCGCTCTGCCGTCGAACTAAACACACGTGGAAAATGCTTTATCCCGCAGCGTATTCCGTGGAATTCCGCGCGGTCGGACGATCCGTGATCCGTGACCGCCCGAGCACCGTCCCGTCGGAGGAAATGCTCGTCGATTATTTTTAATTTCTTCCTTCACGGGGGATCGAGAGCCGGCGTACCTTGAAATCGAAGGGACTCGGATGTTACCTCCGATAGCGATCGTTCGCCCGGCGTCTCTGGGAATTCGATTATTTTTACGTCGAAACGAACGTTACAGTTTCCAACCGGTCTGCGATTTTTACACGCGCCCTTATTAAGTTAACCTTTATAAATTAGAGCGAGGATCACGCTAATGGATATCGCCGTGGCGTGATCTAATCTATACTTTCGAAACCGATGAGTTCACATTACGATTGCGTGATCCCGGCGCATTGCTCGCCGTTCGCCGGAGACAGCCTCGGTTTACGGTGAGTTAAACGATCTTCGTATTGCGTACACGCGTGTTGCGCGTATCGCTTGAAACTTGATATATTTACGCTACTCGTTGGAAACACATTCGGAGATACTGTTTGCTTATTCAGCGTTAAATACGAACCGAAGTGGCCGTCCCGTCTCTGCCTGCTCTGTTTATTGACCAGTTAAGACTCGCGTTCAGCAGCTCTCTTTTCTTTTAAACTGGTGCATGACTCGCGCGTGCGATGAACGTTTTGTGTTTTTTGTTTTTTTGGCCGTAAACCGACCAGGTGGCCCCGGCTTGTTCGTATTTCCTTTTCACCTCCAGGTCACCTCTAGTTTCGCTCTTTTGCTCTTTGATTTTTATATATATATACTTTTGTTAGTAATCGCGTCTATAAATACATGTTTCGACCGTTTCGACACGAGGTTTTGCAATCGATAGCGTGTATGATGGGTTAACTAACGGTGTGTCGATACCAGGGAACCAACGGGGCGTTGCATTTAATTGACTTTAGTCTGGACAAATATATTTGTTTGCGATCACACCAGTAGTTAATACAGACAGGGAGCTAGTAATGCGATACGCCAGGCTGTGGTTAGGGTGTGTTCCACTAACCGAGTAATATTTATGCCCCCGGCTCGTAGCATGCCGTCTGCTAACCTTAATTCTCTTTTAACCGTCGCAATGTTGCATCGATTTTCACTCGTATTCTTTAATTTATTTTTAATTTTATTCAGTCCTAATTTTGTTGCAGGTACGTACGCGCCACTTCATACAATGCCAATCATTTTTTCTGACTAGGGTGAGTGTTTTCACTGTTAACACATTTAACACATTTAACACATTTGTCCTGTATATGAAACGCTACTACTTGGTCGGCTAAAGAAAAATGTAGAAATTTTTACTTTACGTTAGCTCTCACCGTCCATTTGCCTCGCTCTGCCTCGCTCGCTCACGGTGACATTTCATTTGCTTTCCCGGTCGGACGGTACACGCGACGCTCGACCTCTCCGCTCGAGATACCAATCTCTGCTTACCCCGCTCTCAAGTGAACGGGCTGTTCTAATTTTGTCACACGAACGCGAACATTACGATATCGTAGATTTTTTTGCAAATTTTTGGCGATCGCGCGCCGACGCCACGCACAGGTGCCGCAGTTACAAGCGAGGCTCGCGTGTCGCGAATTAGCGAAACGCAGTAAACACGTGATGTTAAACACACAATTACCGTGTTCGTCTCTTCAGTCAAAACGCGCGCGTGCTCGAAACAGCGAGGTGTCGACACGGCAATTATAATTATTTTGATTCGGCATTACGCGCTTCACGGACCGGCTACAGCCACTTAGTATCGATGCACACACTCGTTCCGCCGTTAATTGGATTTAAATCGATGCACATCGCAAACAACACAATTCGACCGGATACTCGCGATATGCGCCGGATGCGTTTGACCCGAAGCGTGCCGATTAAGCTTGATTCCCGCTGGCCTCCCGCGCTCTCCGCCAGAAGCGCGTGCTGATTGGCCGACTTCAAGAATTCAGAACAAACACGATAAAGCTGAGATCGGAATAATAACTCGGGACATTTCCATTTCGATTTTCCTTCTCTATACGAATGTGCGCTACCGTTGCACCTTGTGTAAGTTGGCAACGTAACGCTCGAATTATTTATTTCGTTTAAGATTGATTTATTTTTAGAGAGAAAAAATTGACTCAATTTTTGTTAACTTCGAGAGAGTTTTGCGTACGCTTTAAAGTACGGCTGGTAATTTGTTCGATTCGAAATGTTTAGAGCAACGCTTCCGAATCGATCCCGTCTATAGCACATGGACTACAGCTTCGCAGCTATATTTCCAAGCTTTGTCGGTCGATTCGACTGGGAAGCGGCGCGTTTCGTCTCGAAATTGGTGTAAGCATCACTCGAGCGCGAGCGTCACTCGAGCGTTAGTGGAAATCAAGCTTAACGCGTACGATCGACTGTGCTCGAGGGGGATCTCCTAGCACCGGCTTGCCTTGCTTCTTCCCCGATCCTTTCCTATATTTTTCCGCGGGATTTATACGCGCCACTTTACCGGGAATAAATTATGCAGAAGTCGAACGTACGTGCCCAGATTCCGGAATCGAATATCAGGAAATAATCAAGAATGAATTATTTATTGGGTCGCGCTCGCGCGGCCGTCGTCGGACCGAGAGAACGAGACGAAGGAATAGGTCGCGGCGAAGGAGATTAAAGACAAAACGAACAGGGGAGGTATTAGCAGAGGGCGAAGGAAGGACGAGAAAAATGCAGAACGGAGTTGACGGAGCAGCAAAAATCGAACGAAAAGGATTCCTCTCCTTGTATTACGTTTACTCAAGATGGAATCTCTTCGATTACTTCATTTCTTTATTAACTCGACGTTCTTTCAATTTTACGATACAGTACAACCGCGTAGCCCGACACATATATGGTTGGAACGTTGTCGGATCGCTGGATGTAACTGGAATTGAATGTAAATAACGCGTTCCCGTGCTTGTTACGAAATTTTGTGTTCGTGCACTCGCTACTAGTCTCTTTGCGAGCAAAAACGTTTTTCCACCCCTACCGATTCAATTCACCGCAACAATTTGAATAATTGGCTCGAGTAAGCATACGCACCGAAACGTGTACGCTTTTCTTTCGAAATAAAATTTTGCTATTTTATCGACATATTGTACGCAGCTGTAATTCGAAGAAGGTCCAATTAATAGGATCGGAAACGTTTATCCTCGTATGCAGATTTAATCCTTTGCGTTCGAGAGGTGACCACTAGGTTTCCTATAGGTTTCATTTCTTTGGAAAGGTGGCCCGATCTTCAAATCTCAAATTAGAGATTTCATTTTCGAAGTCAATCTAAGCTCAGCATTCGTGACAATAGAATGCTAAGAAAGCATCTCGAGACAGATACCAGAAAAAAAGGCCTCGAGTGCAAAGGGTTAATAAACAAGCAAAGAGTCTTTGGGGAAGTTACAGGGACGGGCAGAATTTTATCTCGCTAACAAATCACCGAATGAATGCCACCGTAAAGTGTTTCATTCGCAACGTTCGTTCGATCAAACAAATTTACGTTTATTTGTTCACCGTGAAATATTTCGTTTCGAATTGAAATTCAAATTTTTGTTCAACCGGAGTACCAGACGAGACGTTGTTTATTTTTTGTTGAAATAAAAATATCGAATCTTCCGTAGCATTATATATGTATATTCATGCGCAACGCAAACAATTTTCCATTTTTATCGTACCGGAGCCATGGCGACGGTTTTGGTTCTTCGAGTCTGCAAACATAAAGCTAGGAGTAACTTTACTTTTGATACAACGATAATTGTTGGATGAAACATTTTTCGCGCGGAACCCTTTCATTTTGACACCGTCACGAGTTACGCGTAACAAAGCAGAACTCGTTCGGGAAAGAATTTTGCCCGTCTCCGGAAAGGTGGGAGAGATCGGGTAGACGGAACAGGAAGAAAAATTCGAGACGCTGATGACAAACTGACGGGGAACGGGACAAAAAGGACGGCGGGGAGACGGTCGCTGCTTATTACGCAGCAATCTCCTGCTTCGAATCGCAGCCTTTTCGCCGCTATCCTCGCAGATATTTCATTCTCATTCCGTGAATCCCCATTATTTCCAATTGCTTCGCGGCAACGTCCGACGTTGTCCTCGCGGAACCTTTACCAAGGCTTCTCCTACTCTTGCGTTTCCACCTTTGGCGTCCGTCGCTCGGTCGCTTCCGTTTAATCGTCGGGACGACTTCGAGCCGAGTGCAATATCCCCGTCGGTATCGAGTTACGTAAATTTCATCCAGACCGAGGGAACAGGCCTTTGCGAACGCAAAATTAAAAAAACAACAAAAAAAAAAAATGAGGAACACGTACGTTTATTTAATAAGTTGACCGATCCGCATGGAAATGTTCACAGGGTATTTGAGTAATTATTTTTAATTTTATTTATTTTACTCGATATTCATTTAATTATACATATTTAAGATTGATCATCAATATTTATTTACGAATTAAAATTATATGTAACATTTTGTCTCGAAACGCTTTGTCGCCCAAATGTGAATTTATTTTAGCGAGACTATTTCAGTTTTCAACTCGTAATTTAGAATGTACGGAGCCAAGGGCCGATAGTTTTTGTTACTTTTGGTACATGGTACAGGTATGACGGAAAGGGTGAAATACCGTCGCTTTAAACGGTTCGCCAGGAGGTTCGTTAACTTCCACTCTAATTCTGAATAAAATATAACGAGCCAACGGCGGCCAGGGGCACAGGGCGAACTTTATCGATTGCAGGACTCGAAGTAAACTCGAGAATTCCTCGAGATACTCCGGATTGCACGCTGGGGCGAAAATCGGTCGTCAGTTTCCCTCGGCACGCTCTTCCGACCGGTGAAATAGCGCTTCTTCCGACGCTGTTTGCGATCCTCACGGAAAAGTCTTGGCCGTGTTAAATTATGGACACTCGAGACGCGGAAACTCGGTGAACTTTGCCTTTGCAAAAGTGTAAATATATATTTTCCTTGTCGCGTTCGAAACAAATATTGGTAGCATATATCACGTGTCCATGGCGCCCGTGCGCGCGATTCCTGACCATATTCGATGCGACTCTCGGGCTTCGCAAATCATTTCCTTCTTCAAAAGTAAACGATATCTTGTTGCAAGTAAAATAGCAATTTTAGAGCTGTGCTACTTTTATTACGACGAGACACAATTCTCTCGAATACTGAACAAATTGTTGTCGTTGAGGTACATTTTATTATCCGATAGGAAATCTGTTGATAATCTTTCTCTATCGGAGATTGAACATCGAGTTTAATCCGATCGAATATTCAACGCAAGACGTGGCACTTGGAGCTTGTCGCCTTAGTCACCGTTGGCATATACAAGAAAATCGGAACTGGACGTTGCAGTCGGCCAGTCGAGGTTGTTTACATTTGATTCGAGTCGAACGTAGAAAAAGACAGAGAGCGAAAGAGAAAGGGGTCCGAGAAAAAAAATCACTCGGCAGAAGCGTATCGGCGAGACAGTCATAAAATCACAAACATACCTCGGTTAGGATCATGTTACACTGCTCGCTCGTCGAGCGTCGAGAGCTACACATCGTTGGCTTATCTAGTTTTTATTCTATGTTATTGGATGTTATTATATACACTACTGCAAAAAAAACTACTGTTAGCATCGAAAAGCGTGTCAAAAAAAAGCGTTGTTACGTTCGAGCACAGGCAAACGTGACGATAGAAACAGATTTTCTGTTCGATGTTTCCTCGAGGGTCGTTCGAAAGTCAGCTCGTAAATGTTCGCACCGCCATACTCTTTTCCCGCTTCGTGGCAATGTTATCGGTCGAAGCGAACGAAAGGGTTTTATCATCTCTTCGCTCTGTTTTCCATCCAGTTCTTTCAGCTTGTACACAGTTGCGTTACTCTCGGCTCGGATTGATGAAAAATGTATAAAAAGGCGAACGAGAAGGAGGAGGAAAGGTAATACGGAAAGCGTACGTTTGCCTGTTCAATCATCGTACGGCGCAGTTTGTAATTACGGCCAGCCAACGATCGGTGCTTCGCGATCACATCGAGAAAAAAAAATTTGTTACCGGCTCGTCGAACGATGGAATTTCACATCTCGAGGATTCAAAGGGAATCGTTGCTGCACCGATAGACGATAAGAACGCCGCTACCGTTATCCTCGTCCCTGACCTGTTACGGGGTTTCGCCTCATTTTTGCGAGCGAGAACGTTCAACGAACTGCGAACGCGCAACAAACACTCGGCGAGAATGGAAACAGAGGGAAATATTTCTTTCCGATTCGAAAGTTTCTTCGACGTTACCAGAATCTTGTCTTTATGGAGCGAGATACCATTTCGATCTACGTTTTGTTCGCTTTAGTCAACGACCGTACCGCGCGCACCAACACCGGTTCTCGTCGTCCTATGACCTGGTTATCACCGAAGTTAAGATGCGTTGGGCGCGGATGGTACTTGGATGGGTGACCGCCTAATCTACCTTGAATAATTGTAATCGTCCAACGATTTTGATCGATAGTTTCCATTCCATTTAGAGTGGTTTCACTGTAGAAGTGCGCGATATAGCGAGAAACAGCACAATGAATTAAAGAAAACGAATTTCTGTAATTACGTATATACGAGCGAGCTCCGCGAAACTTGGAAAACTTCCGTATTTCCTCAATTTTTCTTCGGGCCGCTCGCGATACTCCGGGGAGTAACAGGAGCAATCGATAATTTCCGACGGTTCCTCTTAATAGAAGAGAGAAAAATGAAAAAACTTTTCCACCCGAGTCGGTCTTTCGTGACTCGACCAGGAAAAAAGAAAAACACTCCCGACTCGACGAACGACGCGGACGTGAGAAAAATTTTAATAACTCGGACACGCTCGACCCCGAGCCGCTGTCCTTCGAAACAACGAGCTTACACCGAGATCGGAAAAAGGCAATTTTACCTAGACACGAGGCGTGTAACGACCTCGATCTCGAATTTTTCTTGGCATATTTAGAAAGTTGGAATTTGAATACGCGGAAGCGTTCGAAAGATATTTCGGCGTCGAGGCATCTAATTAAAAAAGCTGGGATCCGTAGAAGTTGCCGCGGAATTGAACCAAGGGTTGCACAAACACGATAATTAATTCATTGGAAGTCTCTGGGGGGGGGGGGGGGGGGGTAACAGAGATTGGAATAACAGTGTGAAATTAATGGAAATTAAACAAACCTTCTAGGAAAATAATACGAATTGTACAGTTACGGGGAGAACATTCGCGAATTGAGCTGAAGATCCAATGATAACACAGCCCCGGTTTCGAAATGAGAATTTCATTTTTCTTATCTCGTTCCTCTCTTTAGTATCGCAAACATTGCCGTATTCGGTGTCCCGTGTTTCCTGAAGAAATACTAAACCGGGAAAACGGACCTAAATGAGACTCGCAGAAAATCAGCCTTCGATGCATAACCAACCCTGGTTCGACACAATTAATTTCTAAAAGAGAAACTGATAGAATAGAAACAGAAAAAAGTCGCGTTGAAAAGATCGTTAGGCCTTAATTGTATCAGGTGGACTGGAAAGTAACGTGTCGTTTATTTTACATTAAATTCAAACAAATTTCTAATAAATTCCTTTTTTTAATCAACTACGTAATCGCCCTCGTTATCGACAGTCTTTCGCCATTTAGTGTAAAAATTTGGAACGTCGGATCGATAAAAATCAACGAGCAAGTATTTGAAATCGAAAAAACGACACAACTTTCCAGTCTACCTAATATAACGTCTTTGATCCTGAAATACCGAAGTAAATGCTTCGCAAGTTGTCTCCGGGTTAGAAGAAAAGGAAAACTCTAATAATCGTCCCCGATACGACGCGACACCGATTCCACCGAATTCGCTTCCGTCGATCGCGAAACGCGATCGATTTGGCGCTGGATGACGCGCGAGTCATTTACTCGGTCGTTTCGGCCTTCTGTTCTTCCGCCGTCGCTTCTCCTTCCGTTCGCCGCGTGTTATTCTTCCGGTGACGGTAACGGACGGGCGTCGAAGCGTGTTCCAGTTACGCGCTTCCGTCCCTGGCCGCGAGAAGCGTGCATCAGACTCCTCCAGTGCCAAGAATAACCGGAGTAATCACGTGCCGTGCCACTTCTGGGTGAAACAGTTTTAACTCCGTCGGACTGAATGGCGCTCGTTCCGAGGAGGAGGCGTCATGCGTGTGCCCGGCTGGCTGTCGCGCGCGTGCACGCCTGTCTGCTGTTCATTGAACGGCTGCTGCCTCGACCGTGTGCAATGATTCACGCGAACACGTTGCGTCGTTCGCGGTATTTCGAGACGAGCCTACCCACGACCACGCCGGGGAATCTGGTTTTCCAGCCGGGAACACATTCCGCGCGGAGATGGACGAAATTTCCTTTCGATAATAGACGACGGATAAAAAGAAACGCGTAGTAATTCGTTCGCGAGGTTAACTCGACCGGTAATATATAAACATTCAACTTTTTAATTGTGTAGAGTATAATAATGTGTAGAGTATAATAATTGGTTCGGATTTTAGTTTTTGTTTGAAGAGTAGAACGGTAAACGCGATCACTTTTCGAAGACGATGAATTATTCAGAGGGAACTTTTGGGATATTTCCTTATCAGCGCGCGAGGAACAAACACTCGGAACTAGAGTCAACCCAGAGGGGCAATTTGTTTATTTAGATACGGTTCCGTTCGAGGTGCGCTCAGCTCGGAACGAGCGTAGTTTGGCCGATTTCTATAGTTCGATTTTAGGAAGTCATACGAGTCGTAAAGTGGATGGCCTGCGACGACGGCAGTTTCCAGAGTTCGCTACTCCTGAGATTACGGTTTCAGATAACAGTGACCACCACCTATGGCACCCTAGCATGTAGACGTTCGACTTTGTGTACCGCCTAGTGTTTACCTATACGGTCCGGCGTCCATAATCTGTGGCGGTACGATGGCGGTGCCATTAGCCCGTAGTCGACAGTTTTGCAACTATCGCGCGCCGCGTAACCTTCCAGTTCCTGTACACGGTACAATGCGATCCGCGGAGATAAAAATGCCGCGATAGGGTAGGCCATCACCGATGCAGGGTGCGTTGCACTTTCCCAGAAACAAGGCGAAACTCATTCTCAAAGATACGATCGCGCGGTGAAACGATCGGCTACGAGAATCTGGGAGCGGAGCAAAATTGGTCGGCGCGGATTCCAGGACGGCTACACGCTTTCTTTGCGGTTTACGCGAAATTAGGATAATGGACGCGTCCAATATCGGCTCGCAACCTCTGCCACCGCGTATACAGGCTGTCCCAAAACTCGCGCAGGAGCCGGAAATGGTAGCTGAGACGATTCCGAACGAGATAATTTCCTTTGCAAAAATGTCGGATGGGACTTCGGTTTCGAATTATCAACGAAAAACCACCGACCAATCACAGCTCAGTCCGATACGCGGCGACCTAGCGTAACCAGCCAGTCCTGGCTAATCGGACGCTGCGATTGGCCGACGGTTTTTCGTTAATAATTCAAAAACGAACCACCATCCGTCATTTTTGCAAAGGAAATTGTTATTCAGAATCGTCCCAGCCACACCCATTTCCGGCTCCTACGTGAGTTTTCGAGGAATCGTTGGCTCAAGGACGTACGATGTCGGTCACTGAAACACGTCGTAATTTGCTGATGTCGTATGTACTTAAAGTTAAGAAACGCATCTCGGAACGGCGTTATCGTATCCGTTATTAAAAATCCTACGTAAAAGTACCGTCTCGAAAACGGGGTCGCGGGAAAGTCCCGAGTTCGGCGAGCTTTCGGTTCGGCAGACGTACAATCCTATCCCCCGAAGACAAAATTGTTGCGATAAGAAAGGAGATGCCCGATCGCAGCATTATTGCACTTTCTCGGAAAAAGGCAGAGGTCGTTTTGAAAGATGCAATCGCGGCAAGGAAACGATCGGGCCGGGGTATCTTGGAAGCGGAATAAAATCGGTCCCGACGGATTCGTGGACCGGTATATAGCGTTTCTTTGCGGTTTAAGCGAAATTAGGATAATGGACGTTTCCGATACCGGTTCGCAACCTTTCTTCGCGATTCGCCGGTTGGAGAGGCACGGCCGTATAATTACTGGCGTCGAGGCAATTTCCAATGTTTCCCGCAAGAAGCGAAACGCGGACCCCGGGGGCTGATTCCTCGAAATTGATTCCCCACGTTCGAACCCACCATCTGTTGGCGGCATCCCCAAACGAAATAATCGAGGAGATTAAAGCCTTGCGAAGACGGCTGCTCGGGAGTCTCCGTTCCTTTCTTTTCTCCCTCCTTTCTCAATCAAATTCGAGCACGTATCCGTCGGATATTGTAACGTCGCGTTCTCGCGATCGAAAAAAAAAATTCGACGTTGCACGGAACCGGATAATCGCGAACGACCGCTTCGAGAAATCGCCGTGAGCTGGATTCACGGATTCGAAGATAAATGCCCTAAACATACAAAGTATGCGAACAGCTGGGGATACTTGGTCTTATTTCGAACCCGTGGTTACCTCGAGAGCCCAACCTCGAATGAGAATGTCCGTAGAGGCTTGATTCTTAAGGGGGGAGTCTGGTCCAGCTAATATATTTTTCCAATGCCATAAAATTTCCAGATATAATTAATGTTTGTTATCGAAACTTTTTTTTACATATAAAGGGACGTTCAACGAAGAACATTTGACAGTGTAGATTTAATTTGAATGTATACATATTTTACGTATAAAATTGTCTGATTTTATCAATCAGATGTTTCCCCAGGGCTCCACGTATCCCACCGTTTTCACCGAGTCCTTTCCTTGCAACTACTATATCTATATATGTATACATTCAAATTAAATCTACACTGTCAAATTTTCTTCTTTGAACGTTCCTTTATACGTAAAAAAAAGTTTCGATAACAAACATTAATTATATCTGGAAATTATATGGCATTAGAAAAATACATTAGCTGGACCAGACTCCATCCTTAAGTAATTTTTAGAAGTGGATTTTGACTTTCTACATGCCTACGTGACTCGTAGGGCTAACTCATGATGTCAGCCTCGACGCCTAGGGAGTTTGTCCGAGTAAAGAAGCGCGGACGCTCGCAGTGCTACCAAGAAAACGTCGCTCGTAGTGCATTCATTTATCATTACGTTGTACAAAGCAGAAACGCGGAGAGACCATCCCCGAGACGTATAAACTTGCCATTCCCGACGATCTGTTCGCGTTATTCATTCCGGGAAACGTACACGATTCCCCGGGTCCCTTGACAAACGAGACCATTCGAATATCGTATTCGATTACCGGGCGTCGAGAAATTTGAAAAATACGCGACATTTGCTAAATTGGATTTCCCGAAAGGGGAGCTGATTAACGACGCGATTCGAAAGTGGCTTCGAACCGGCGTGTCGTAGTTTTCGTCGTATGTGTTTACACTGCTCTCCCCCCCTCCCCCCCCCCCCCCCGCTCCCCCTGGCTGCATTAATTTGTGTCGATTAACGGAAGAGCATTAATTACTGGTACACACGGTGCCGTGTTGATTTGCGACCCGTTCGCGTCGTTGAAAAAGAGAAGGAAGAATAGCAGAGTAATCTGTATCAATGTTCCGTGCAAATAACCCGCGAGTATTGGATTTGCGTCTGCTCTTGATTTATCGATAATTGTTTTATCCAGGGAAGAGGATTAGAGGTACCCGTTGTTTCGTACGGTACAGAACTGTATTCGCCGAAAAAATTGATTAGGAACGGTGCAAAAACGCGTCGAACTGTTACAGAAGTAGAAATTAGTTCTCGCATTACTCAGGAGGGCGAGCAAGGGCGTGCCGTCTTGGATCTGTGCTGTAAGCAATTCGGAAGGAGTAGATCTGAATCTTGCGTTGTATATCGCAATATAGGAAGAATACTTTATTATACGATCGAAACAAAATTCTACCCATCCCTGTTTCTTACAAAGGCTTTCCCGGTGCCTTTCGAGTAACCTTGATACGTTGGACAAAGCGCGAGTCTGACAGAGACGACGCGAAACAGTGACTGGCGGCGTGCACTTGAAGGGCGATAATTGATCGAATTTACGACGAGATCCGCTCGTCTCGGAGGAGATTTCCGGAAGAACAATGGCCGTTGCCGCGAGTGAAAATAAAGTAAATCAGATTAACCTACACGACCGCGATGAAATTAACGACCGTTCGCAATGCCTTTCTTTGTCTCCGGCGCCTCTTGGAAATTCGCGTGACGCAAACGACCCGGGCGAATATAAATATCCGAACACACCGTCGACGACCGATCCCTCGCGACGCTGAAACATCGCTTACGAAACTAATTTCGTCGCGAACCATTTCGTGGCACGCGCTAGTCCTCTCGTGTGTACGACACATGGGGAGGACATTTCGTGGTAAAAAGTTATCTTTTATACCCGTCGACAAAAAACTGGGTTAGGTAACTCGGTAGCGTGCCCCCGACGCATAATTCATTCTTTGGAATCGTATCTATTCGGGATCTCGAAAAATCGTGCTGCCGGGATAAACTGTTTTTTTTTCTTTTTTCTTTTTTTTCTTGACGTGTCGGGTGTCGTGTAAGCATTTCTCTGACCTTGCGAGGTCTATCGATAAACGTACTTGACCCAACTACTTTTATTTCTTTCTACCATATGCTTAATAAATAATAAATGGCTTGATAAGTGGCCGAACAGCCTTTCGTAATAATAAGAAGGAAAGAAAAAAAACCCGAACTAAAACGCATTAGTAAAGGCTACCTGCCCTCGAGAGCCAACGGACGTTCGAGAGCCAACGATTCCTCGAAAAGACGAACGCCATAAGGCCAGAGGTATGTGTGTACGTCTGTCGCGGAAGCGTATCTTTTTTCTTCCCTTTTTTTTTTTTTTTGTTGTGCCCCTTGGCCGTTGGGTTGGCAGTAATTGGGGCCCGCAAGCATGGCGTCCGACGGAATTGCTACGTTCGACTTTCCTCGGTTTCCGGAAGTTCCGACCGATCGTTCGCCCACGAGTGGCAGCCATAGCTGGCCGCACTTAACCGTCCGCTTCGTTTCACCGATCTACGAACGATGCACTCGACCGATTCGACCCGTTTCTTTTCTCTCTTTCTTAATTTCTTTTTTTTTTCCTTTTCCTCGTTCCTTCCTTTCAACTGGGTCGATGGCACTCCTCGTTCGATGGCTGTTCAGTTTCATATCAATCACACCCGTGGAGGACAAAGTTAGAAAAAAAAAGAAAGAAAGAAAGAAAATGTGAATTCGTTGGAAACAGATTTTATTCAGCGTCGAATGAAAGAGACGTCGCGCGACGACGCGCACACGCGCGTACTGAATGGAAACGGAGAATTCGTAATAACGATTTTACCTCTTTTTTTTTTTTTTCGAACATCATTTCAGCTGCGAGCGTTTTATATAAAAATTGGAAATATATTTTCGCGAACTCGTAACGAGCAGAGACACGATAATTAAAGTGAACGACGAACACAGCTTCTCCTGTCGCCGTATTCACCCGTATAAACCTCCCCGGCGCAGATATCGGTTTTCATTTTTAATACACGTATAACGTGGAAGATTAAATTTCAAATTGCTGAGATCGGTAATTTCAGTTCGTCGAAACGAGTAATCAAAAAGTTAATGGAGAACCCACTTTTGAGAAGGGAAGCCCCGGGGTTGATTGTATCGAGGGTATCATTGGCAGCTGAGAAGAATGCTCTCTCGAAGAGTACACTCGGCTCGAATAATCCTTTTCGGATGAAAACAATAAAAAAACTTTTGGTCCGTTCATCGCGATAGCGTCTCCTTCGACGAAATAACAAAGACAAATTTTTCAACTAGATTTTACATTTTTCATTTCAGGGTCAAATTAAAGTAAAGCTTGCACCAAAATTCCGCGATCATTTTCCTTCTCGGCGTGCCCCATCGGTTAACGCGCAAAGGAAATGATGAAATCGAAAGAAGAAAAAAAAAAAAAAAATAAACGCGAAAATGTAGTTACCCTCGTCGCCGAAATATTCGTCGGATCCTCGAAAAGTAGCAAATTGGTCAGCGCACGTTGAAACGTGTACCCGAAATTAGCGACTCCCGTAACAAAGTTTCTCCTGCGGATACGTTTCAGTTCTGGCCGCAGATGGCATCACCAGGAAGCAGTTATAAAATCTGCTCTAGGTGAAAACTAGTTTCGTCCGCGATTTCTGCCCGCGTTTGTTTCCACGAATATTCTCCCGCGATCGGGAGTAGTTCGAGATTGCCGCGCCAAATGGAAAATCCCCGAGCAACGTTGGCGCAACCGATCATTGGACGTATCGCGTTGGCAGCAAGAAAATGGATTGTCCCGTGCGGTCGAAACGTTAACGGTCCGTTGTTTTCGCGGTCGTTCGGCTGATTTTTTTTTGTTCCGTGCCTTTCTCCCAGGCCGAGGCGCGTGCACGATGTTCAATTAAATCTCGGCCGCGGCCATTGTTGCGTTTTTTTGTTTTCAACTATCGACGCTTAAATATTGCTGGCCCGGGAATGAAGCGGGGACCTCTTTGACCGACAGATTTTTCGATCGAGCGTTTATTCGAACGGGCACGTTACTTTTTAACGCTCGAATCGACCCCTCTGTTCGAGTCGTGTAATCTTCTCCTTTCGTAACGTACGTACCAGTCAGCTCAACGGACTCGAACCATTTTCTTTCGACGGCGACCGGTGATCCCTTTACGTTTCGTTTGTCCGACTTACTTGCGTGTAAGACAATTGATTTCGATGGAACTTGATGCAGTAAAGACTGGGTAAGCGCAAGAAAATCGATACCCAAACATCGGAGTTATCCAGTCGAGGTTTCTATTCTGTGTTTACATTTGGTTCGAGTCGAGCGTACAACGTAGAAAAGGACAGAGAGCGAAAGAGAATATTGTAGCCATCTTGCATTTATCCAGTCTTTACTGTACGCGATTTGGGCCGCTGAAAACTGTTAAACATCAAGTATCGAAAAGAAGGTCCGACGGGAATTTTCACCGCGTTCAATTCGGCCACGTTGCGTGCAAACGACCTCGTTGAGGAAGACGAGCTCCATCCAGTCGCGTTTATAACTAGGAGCATTATTTATTCAGTCAATCTTGCGGAAGAAGCGAGCAAGTCGAACTTTTTTTTCGCTATCTTCCCATGAATGATTTATAAACGCCAAATACCATCGCTTCTCGACCATTTTTCCAGGATTTTCCGTCCTGTTTCTCTTTCTTATTTTTAACGCCGGAACTTTAAAAAACTTTCCCGCCGTTTTGTATTTCCATAATGAAATCGCGTTCCGCCGGCACCGCCCCGCCCGGCGACGGTTTTCCTCCAAGGTGGAAACTCGAGAGCGAGAGCGAGAGCGAGAGCGAGAGCGAGAGAGAGAGCGAGAGAGAGAGCGAGAGAGAGAGAGAGAGAGAGAGAGAGAGAGAGAGAGAGAGAGAGAGAGAGAGAGAGAGAGAGAGAGAGAGAGAGAGAGAGAGAGAGAGAGAGAG